>NW_016907953.1:527780-589425 GCF_001483705.2 Eufriesea mexicana | reverse complement strand
CGCAGCGTAGTGACATGCCTGGCATGCATTGTGGTGGTTAAAATAACATCGGTATATCGATATCTCATTAGGGGGCCACAAATGAACGCAAATGGATACACTTATTTGGCTCTAAATACCGGGGTGCAGGGTTGGGTGCAATATTCAGGCAGGGAGTGATATGCTGCAGTGTAGCCACATGCCTGACATGTACTGTAGCGGTTAAAGGAACACCGGGGTATTAATATGTCATTAGGGGGCCGCGAAAGAACGCAAATGGATACACTTACTTGGGTCTAACTGCTGGCACGCTGGTTGGGGAGCAATGTTCAGGCAGGGTATGATATGCGCGGTGTAGTCCCATGCCTGACATGTGCTGTGGTGGTTAAAATAACATCGTTATATTGATATCTCATTAGGGGGCCATGAATGAACGCAAATGGATACACTTATTTGGCTCTAACTACCGGGGTGCAGGTTGGGGTGCAATATTCAGGCAGGGAATGATATGCGTGGTGTAGTCCCATGCCTGACATGTGCTGTGGTGGTTTAAAAAACATCGATGTGTTGATATCCCATTAGGGGGCCACGAAAGAGCGCAAGTGCATACACTTATTTGGCTTTAACTACTGAGACGCTGGATGGGGCACAATATTCAGGCAGGGAATGATATGCGCAGCGTAGTGACATGCCTGGCATGCAGTGTGGTGGTTAAAATAACATCGGTATATAGATATCTCATTAGGGGGCCACGAATAAACGCAAATGGATACACTTATTTGGCTCTAACTGCCGGGGTGCAGGTTGGGGTGCAATATTCAGGCAGGGAATGATATGCGCAGCATAGTGCCATGCCTAACATGCACTGTGGTGGTTAAAAAATCATCGGGATGTTGGTATTTCGTTTGGGTAGCACGGGATGCTGCAAACGTGTAGAATAATTTGGCTCTTACTGCTGGATTTGTAGGTCTGGAGTCATATTCATGTAGGAAGTGACATGGAAGGCGTTGTGCCATGTCTGATATATAATGTGGTTGTCAAAAATTCTGCGGGTGTATATATGACATTCGGGAGTCGCGAATGTTCGCATGTGGGTGTAGTAATTTTACGCTTACTGCTATAGCGAAGGATGGGTGCTATATAGAGGCAGGAAACGACATGCATAGCGTAGTGCTCTGTCTGAGGTGTTTTGTGGTGGTTAGAGAATCATTTAGTAGTTGATATCGCTTTACGGAGCCTGAAAAGCTTTAATGGGATGCAATATTTTGGATCCTTCTGTTGAAGCACTGGACATGTTGATAAATTCTGGCAGGAAATGGCATGCACCGCGTAGTAGTGATATTATCTTCAAATGACCACGTCGCTATAATGAATTGTAGATGTAATGTATATCAAGCTTCGTTAACTAATGATTGATGGGACGCTACGCCATACACCTTACTCATAAATCTCTGCGGGTAGCCAGTGTACGTTAGTACCCTGTAATTTATCGTTTGCTGCTCCAAACTTTTCTTCATGCCTGCATTCTTCCAGGAATATTCGCTGATCATCACTTTCGCATATCATCTCATTGTTTGCACTTCTAGTACCTCCCCCACCCCCCATGTATGTGATTCACAGCATGATAATTTTAGGGCCTGGTCTCTCTTGCCTAATAGTATTTTTTCACTATTCTGTTGAATTAGTTATTTGTAAATTTTCTGACGCCTGTGTGTACCAAGACGTGTTATTTGGTTAGCGTTGAGGACTACATTTTGCAGCCTTCCTTGAATTAAGTATTTGATGTCTCTATTGATAAGCCGGGTGTTTTATCATTGAAAGGTAAATTGATTTTATCAATTATGAGAAATACATTGTCAAATTGGTACTCTCCAGATTCAAAGTTTCATATACACTATAAAGAGTGCAATCGATATACTGACAAATGCGAGCGGTAATTTCGAAAGTAATGACCAATGATCAAATAAATCTGTGATTGGTTTGGAACACAGTTGTTGTGCTATAAATGTCACTTACTGTTGCTTTGATGTTGCTTTTCTATTGAAGCATGAATCTTTTATAAAAGTTTCAGTACCTGTGTAAGTTCGAAACATTCTTATACGTTACTGCTTTTCCAAAGACAAATATCGTTTTACTTTCCTATATTGCATTTCTCATTCGTTTCTATCAACATAGCAATTCTAGGGAATTCTTATTAAACTGGAACGTATAATTGCACTCGTGAAGCAATAATTTTTCTGAAAGACATTTATCATTTTTATCGAAGGAAAGGAAAGAAGAGGATTCAATCTAATTCCAAGAGATAGTTCCACCACTGTGAAGTTCACGGAATGTTTTATAACGCCAAAATGTTGTTTGATATATTCACTGGAGCTCATAGCATATTCCCGCTTCACATAACTTTCAATCCCGCGCTCTCGAAAAAGACAGAGCAGATTAAATCCATGTCTCATTTAATCAACCAACACCGTCATTTCGATGAACAAGATAAAAGCCGTAGGGAAGACGAGCAACTACAAACACGCCCCCTGTTGCTCACCTCGTGGCAGATACCAACGGCATCCAATATTCGCATTTTCCATCAAAGGGTGCGCACTCGTCGGTCTAATTAGCGGATTAAACCCGGCAGCGAACGACGGTAATTCGCATGGGCCGAAAATTCACGCTGTGCCCGTGATTTTTGATTACGCACCGGCGCCACGCGATAACGTTCGGCCGCGCGTTCAACCGGGGTCGCGGGTGAAATCGTTCGAAAGAATTTATTTCGCGCGGCCGGCTGTGCGTTCTGCGTTCATTCCGGCTATCGTGGCGGCGCGATAATCGCAGCCCTGTAATAACAATCGCCGCCACTGTGCCAACCCCTCGCACCCTGCCCTGCGTAACGACATTTTCGGTTATTCGTTGAATTTCCAACATCGCCAGCTGCACCGCTCGCTATCTCATCTCGCTGTGGACCTCTCGCGTGCACGAATGCTGGCGTAAATACCAGCACGAACAGCCTGCAAACCAGTTAACCCAAAAAATTCCATTTCTCGCTTTACTGAGTCGGGAGAAATAATTATTAATATCTTTGGCACGTTTGCACGGCAACGTTGCTTTCCCCCGTATTTTTCCAGTTTGCGTTCCGCTCACGCGATAGAGATCAGCCTGTTTGTTTATTCGCGCAGGCGGTAATGATTTGCTCCGTTCGTGAGGGAAACACGATTATTGGACTACTTGGCATTCTGTACACCCACCGACTCTTACAATGAGCGTATATATTGTCGTTTGTCAAGTACCACGGTTTGTTTAAAAGAGTGCACAATTTTTACAGCAATGCGACAGGAAGAAAATTCTCAAATAAACGGTAAAGTCACAAAGTGGTTGCTATAACAATATTGCATTCGTCCTTATTGCATTCGCATTGCAATATATGCTACTCGAAATGTTCCTCTTTAACGAGCGTGCTTGTGATTAAAATCAGAACCGTTAATTTTCAGCACAGAGTTACTAATGTGACACATTAACAGTGGAGAACGTGATTAAATCATTAAATAAGAATGTTCATCGTCGAAAGTCTTCTAACACATATCATAATTCCAATTTTCAGTCCTTCGAGACCGAAGTAAATACGGCGTACTGATCCACTTATTACGATACACGGAAATGAGTTTTCGCGTCTTTCGCGTATATTAGGTGTATTACTAAATGTACCGAGAAGGATATTTGAATTACTCAAAACAAGATTTTATTGTTTCACTGCTATTTTTAGGATTTGACGTTCTATATCCGTCGTCCCTGAAGGATTAACTCGCATACTGAACTTCTAAGTCGAAGAGAAATGACCTACTTGCAGTCATCCACTTTTTTAACTTCCTAATTTATGCTAAAAATAAAAAATTTCATCCCTCCCACTTCGAATTTGAGGCTGTGCTAGCTGGAAAGGGACTAAAGGAGCAGGAGAAGAAACCGGCCAGACATAAGTCTAACGGCAGGTCCAATTTTGCAGTGACGGCTGGTTTGCAGTTTCGTCATCGGCATTGTCATCAGCCAGGTTCCGCGAAGGAGCCAGAATGGAAGAGCGAAGAGAGCAACACGCGAATTGGTTTTGCCGCTTCATTTTTCACGCCGATCTAGCCGGAAAAATAAACCCGTGGTTACGTTGCCCGGGTGTCAGTCACAATGCGTCCCGGCCATCACAATGCTCACCATTTTGGCAAGTCACCCGTTCCAATCAACAGAGCGAGCCACGAGCGCGGCTGCCTCCTCACGCGTCGATCGCGGCAGCGTGCATCTGGTTGTATCTTGGCTCGACGAGACAGAAAAGGACGGGAAAAATGAGAAGCGAGGATCCGGACGATGATGACGACGGTTACGCGAAACGAAAAAGGCAGAGAAGCGGAAGAACCTGCAGGAATCCGTGAAGAAGTCTTGCCGCGGCGACAATTCGTCATTCGCCCGAAAGGAGTCGGCAGAATATCGGTCTGCCGCCCTCTTTCTCGCCGGGAAGCAACAATCTGGGCCGGACAAATGGACGCAGGAATTTATGCTCCTTTTGTACGCGCGGGAACGCTTACGTATCGCGTAGAGAAAGCGTATTCTTTGTTGCCGGCACGAACGTGACCCCTAGCTAGGTCAGCTTCGAAATTCCGCTGTAATAAGTCCCTTTCCCAGCGAAATAACAGTGGAGGATTCTTTTCTGCTTGCTTGACGCTGCTGATGTAGAGGGTCACTCCAATTCTGCTTTTGCCTTCCTCGTTTCCAACCGATCAGCTAATGGCAGTTGCTGCGAGTACTTTTCGCAAGTTTTATATGTATTGCAGAATGAATTCCTTTTTTCCTCTTGAAATATTTGCTATTTCATAATTGCCATTTACCGAGTATGGCATCACTTTCGATGAAACAAGGTAGCATGTTAATAACGTTGCACGATCGCGTGATTATTTTTAACCAATTTTTACAATTATTTTATACTCTCACCGAGTATTTCAATTTTGCCATAGCTTGCTTTAGAATATTAAGATTTATGGCTTGAAGGTATTATAAATTTTAAAAATAATCGGAACGAAGTTGCAAACTCGACGTTGCGATTCTATTCTTTACGTAAATGTTATTTTCTTTGAATTTTTGGCTTAGACCTAATTTCATAATTACTGGATCATCAAACGCGACCATGTTAATTATTTCCAAACACTAGGACGTCAATTCTCTAATAATAAATTATTTCATTTTAAGCAAAGGTACATAAATGTATCTTCGAAACAGTGTGACATGATTTCGCCTAAATTAATTACGTGCAACGAAGTGGGTATGGTAGACTTAATAAAAATGAAGACAATAGAAGTTATGTTTGGGTTGGGCAAATACTCTGTATACTAACAAACTTCAGTAGCACCACAGCCTCACGTCGGATAGGTTATTCGGAAAATATGAAAGATGGGAGGTTGAACGGGAATGGAAAAAGGAAAAGCAAGAGCGACAGAGAGGTGACTGTCAGCGGAAAGGGTCCAGAGAAGAGAGTCGGCGGAAAAGAGTTTGAGGGGAAAGGAAAAATCGTTTATCGAGCGTGAGCCACGTCGTATCCGGCCGTAGTTTTCAGCGGATTACCAGATGCGCGGGAATCGGAGGTTGCTCGATTCGTTTCCGTGTCTTTGGCTGACAATACCATCGGAAATAATTATCGTATCTGTAATCGTCGGCCATCGCTGATCATCCACAGCTCGGTCGTGGTGAAGAGCTTCTTTTCCCGCGTAGGCTAAGATGGAGCTTTCAGAGATGGAAATAATGCGACTCCGCTGGAATCGTATAGCAACCGAGGAATTGTTTCCGTGACCAGGGCCTGCTCCACCCAGCCTGATTCTTGGCAAGCATTGTTGATGAGGATGAACGATGAAATGGCTCGCCGCGATCTGCTGGTCTGGTGGCCGTAGTATGGAGTCGTGTGGTTGATGAATTGGCGCTGCGAAAACCGCCCTCTGCCCTCCCTATTCTTCTGCTTTCCACCACCTCCTCTACGTCCTGCCCTGGTCCTCCTCGTCTCTCCTCGTTCCTTCTTTCTTTCCCCAACATTGCCTCTGCCCTCTCGTCGCCATCTTTTCTCTTTGCCCTTCCCTTTCAACCCGTCGCTATTATATCTATTCTTTCTTCCATTATAATTCTTCCGGGGAATGTTCGTGGTCGCGTCTCAACCCCGCCGTTCCTTTTATAATTCTTTCCAGGGCTACCTCTTTCGTTCCTTTTTCCCGATCGCCTTTACATGCAGCGCCGCCTAGCGTGGGCGTCACACCTCCTCGCGGAAACTGTGCGAACCGACGTTCTTCCGCTGTTTTTGTCGCGGCTCTGTCTAATGACACGATGTCGTGAATAGAAAAAGGGAAAATATATGCTATTAAACCTCTTGTTACACTGTAGTGACAAATGTAACTCGTAACTCGATCCTTCTCATACAAAACATTGTAATGGTGATTCATAAGTCCGAAAAGTTTTTAACAAATAATCGAGAATAGTATGTATGTATCATAGCCAGTTGCAATTGAATAATTTTATGATGCACAGTTTGTCGTGATTAAAACATAGCGTAAGGTATTTACCCTTCATACTGTAGTGGTTGGTCCAGTTGATCTTGAATCTCTTACGCCAAACTGGAAGGAGGTGAGGTAGAAAAATTATACTTAACACGATTCAACACCAGTAAAATTTATATAAGGTCTGGAAGCTTTCCACCATTTTCCGAAATAGACACGTAGCGCATAATCGATGTTTGTTTCATGTCATCAGGCAGGATTGGGTCAGTGGACTTTATTCTTAAATAAATATAATATATATGATTCACATTTACACTGGAAAACTTAAACAGTACTGTAAAAGCTTAAAATAACCGAAGAATATATACTTTCGTTATTATATTCTGAAATATATTACCACTTATCTGTAACAGCAGGTATCCCTCACTGCATACTCCTTTCAGTAGTTCTTCTAAAGATGAGATATCGATAGACGGGTTATCAGTTCCATGAAATAAACTATTCCCTGCATAGCTCCTTCGAATAGAATTTATATTATAAAGTTTGTACCAGCGAAGAAGAGAGGGAGAGAGAGAAGGAGAGTCAAATTGATCCTTTTGGTTCATGGAAACTGAATGCCAGCACTTGTGTGGCTGAAAAGAGGGCCGTGAGAGCTTCCACGTGTCGCTATAGTCATTCGATTGTGCCGCATGCTTTCCATACGTCTCGTTTCTCGCGACGTTTATGATCATAGCCTCATTTGCGGGACATTTTCGAGGACACGTTGATACGGTTATCCTTTGGTCGGCAACGAGCATGGGGAAGGTTTAATGGTGTCTAATAATCGGAGGGCTGCACGCCCCCCAGCATTGTGGAAATTAAGGGTCGCCGCGCGTTGTCGTGGTGACAATAGATAGCTGGAAATTTTGACAGTACACAATGCTCTTGTGAATTAGTTTCGCTCAATATGTACTTCGCCTTCGTGGCCGCGCTTTTGTTATTTTTATGCTTCATTTTTATGGCTGAATCCAGCGTTATTCCCTTTTGTCCGTTGTTTCCAGCGTTTCATCGATTTTTCCCGTTTTTCCCGCGGCCGTCCGAATATCGCATTCTCGTTGTTGCAAGTGCCGATTTTTGTTCCCTTTTCGAAATTAACGTAAGCTCAAAACGTTGTGGCAAAACTTCGAATGGTCCTTTGTGAGAGAGAAAAAAAAAGTAAATAAAAAGGATACCTTTGTAGAAGCTTTGTTTCGGTTTGTTGCAACTTCGTGACAGCCTTTTGTACAGCTTTGCGTGGAAATGTTTTTTAAACGGTAAAAGTATAGCTGAGTAGCCTCTGCGGAAGGCTATAGAAATAAGGTCAGCCTGAAATTTCATTTCTTTCAGGTATAGTATCACCGCGCAGGTCAATTTAGTCGCAGTCCTTTCATCTCTGTTTCGGTTTTCATTGTTCCACGTTTTTTCCCAGGAAAGTCTATATCTCCATACCGATTTGTATACATACATACTGTCCATGAGAAACAAAAAATTCTATTTCTTATCGTACCTGTGTCAAATATTCTCATAACTCTAGACACTGCATTTCCTTTCACTTCAACGAGGTATGAGTTAAGCAATTCCAGACTGACAAATTTTCACTCGATATAATTTTACCCCTCTTGGGATGGAGGTTAGGTTTCGTAGGATACGTACAGTGATTTCCAGCTGTTGGTTGGTAATATGCAATAAAATTCGCATTCAGAGTTACAATTAAATACCAGCCAAAAATTTCGTCGCCTATTTACCTTTCAGACATTTTGAATCGGGAGGGTTACATCACAGATTCCAATTCTTTCTCGTAACAAGCATTTTTGATTGTCCATGCTGAGCCCCGTGTATCACTTTATGACAACATCTTCGTCACGATTCTTCGAGGAGCCCCATACGTGTTGAAGAATTTTGCATGCACGAAGTAGTGCGAGCCTTCTATATAACTTAGTCAAACTTCCTTTAGGTTTCTCGTTAAAACTTGCCTATTCAGCGATGAAGAATTACATTTCGTAGGAGTAATTTGCTCACGCAGAACTGCCGTAAATTACCCTTCAACCGAATCCTGGTGTCTAGCGAGGCTGTACAACAATGGCGTTACCAGGGACTTTAGACTTTCCTTTCGGGCCCGGCCGGTTTTCAGGGACCAGCCCAGACTTAGGACCAAAAAGTGCTAACTTTTGGTGTTAAATTCTTCGGCACCTTCGGACCTAACATTTGGGAATTCCTGTTGTAAGAATTGGTACAGCATCTCCAAGTTCTTTGAACACTTCGCCCGCCGTCGATGACCCACTGACGGCTGAGTTTGGGCCTGAACGGAACGGCAAGCAAAATGGGCTGGGCACTTAACGTGTTAATTAACGTTCATGCTAATGTGATAACATGAGCGATCTTATAAACAACAGAAATTAGAGGCAGCAATGGTTTTCGCTCATTTCCATACCATCATCCACGATTTTTCACCAGTTGTTCAAATCCGTGGACATGTCTGCTCTTCAAAGAATTTGTTTGCATTCGTTAGGTGGAGAGATCTGGAGAAACTTTGCGGAATTCACGTCGACTGTTTTGAAAAGATTTAGAATGCTAGGAGAACAGCGGACAAAAATATTGTATTCCTTGTTTGGGGTGGTGGAGAAAGCGAAACATTCGTAGAGCAGGCGAAAAAATTCATGCGAAAACTTGACACAGGTTATAGTTATACCCCCCGCCCCCTTTTTGTACTGGGATCAACGAACGGTAGTTTTTGTTCTCTTACGGACCGGAGTTACGCAAATCCTATTTCTGACGTTTCGAGGCGCGCGATTCGGTCGTGCGAGGTCAGCACACGATTAAATTGGCAGCGATCTAGAATTTCCTTAGTGTCCTCGCGAGCTTCGATATCTCACGGAGATATATCTTCCCTGGTGCACGGGTACGCGGAAGGAAGAGTTAGGAGATGTCTCATTAATATTAAATCCTGGAACAAAGAGAGAGAATTCCTTTCTCTTTCGCTTCTTTAATGGATTAAAGTGTTCCCACGAATTCCCGAATGTTCCTTGCCCGTGGTATTGCATTTGCATTTGCTATCCTGCGATATGTGATATGCTCGGCGGAATTGGTATGTATAAATTTCGTTAATTGCATTGATCCAGATGATTTCCCTTGCAAATTATTCAAATGTACATAGTATTCGGTATGTTGCGATACAAACATGCAGGCGGTGATGCTATGTGTAAATATAAATCGAAGAGAAGGAACAAAGATTTCTTGTACGGGACCTCGTATTCGAGAAAATTGAATTCGAAATTTGGTGGAGTGCCTGTTAATTCAATTTTTGACTTTAAGAGTCGTAGCATAGACTGTATATGCGTTATTCTATTGTTTCATCCACTTAATACAGATTTAAGAGTATTAAAAGTGTTTATAAATTTGAATGTTATGAAATTATAGCAGAAGAATGCATACCCCATGAATTTCCTATTGGGATTTTATCGAAAATAAGGCCACGAACGAAAAAATATTCTTGTCTCTTTTCCATCTATTTTTGAATATTGAATCAATTCCTGCTTGGTTGTACCACCACTTACCAGACACCCTATGCAATCGTTAAAAGTTGTATGTAGATTTGATGGTCAATATTAGACCCAGGTGATGATCGAAGTCATATTATAGCATTCCTAACTATTTTATTAAAAAGAATATAGCCTGAAAAAGTTTATTTCACTTGTGTATATATTAAATCCCAGTATCAAACCTATTATTAATTCAAGACTAATGCTGTAGGTACCAGTAACAGGTTTATCATGAATTAAAGACCAGAAAACAATGAATCAGGAGACCCTCTGTAATTAATTATATGAAGTATGACTAATATATTCATACTGATACTTATTCTGTATAAAATTCTTCTTTACCTATATACCAAAAATGCTTTCAGCTTGAAGGGTACAGAGCAAGGGTTGGATAAAAGGTTAAAAGCATGCCATGAAACATATCTAAAAATTACTAATTAGCAAAATCCCTCGAAGCAAGCTGAAGTCTTTCTAACTAGAAGGTATTCTATTTTTCACTTTAAACTTGAAAACAAGGTATAAAACTCTTTACTGCAAGTCAAAATCATATTTATACATCAATTTACTCTTTCAATATATTGCTAATATTTTATATTGAATTTATTATACTATTGCATTATTATATTGAATATATTACAAATAATATCAAAAATATTTCCTTGAGTACATTAAAAATATCGTCTAACACACTTGAACGTAATGACCGCTATTATGATATTATTATCTCAATTTTATTAGTTCCAATTTAATAGTAATATTATTATTATTTTGTTGTACATTCAATTTTGATTGTAATCTGGTCAACGTCCCGATTCGTGGACAGCCCAACTTCATCGAATTCACGGTAACGCATTTTGAAATTCGCAGCCGACAATGCGGCTTTCGAAAATACAATTGAAAGGTTGAATATGCCGCGTTATCATCGGTGGACTGTCAAATGCATCGAATCACTTTTTCACCGGTTCGATCGGACGACGTTCAGTTTGCTTAAACGGAGAAATAACAGAGCAATTGTGGACTGGAAATGAAAACGCCTTTACAAAACGAGCAATTCCGATTTTTTCTTCCTCTTTTTTTTTTTAATACTCCCGTTCATTATTCGTCAACTCTGTACGCGAGTGGTAGAAGCTTCACTGTAATCTGTGACTCTCGGTCCCGAAAACATTTGCTCCGTTCATGGCCACAATAATCGGTTAATCAACCGCTGTAATTTTTGTTTCGCCTGCTCCATTTTTATGCAATTATTTTCTACCGAATAATTCCATGCAGTTGTTATGGCGATAATCGCAATTTATTATTTGCCCCGGAAAAGTATGTTCATTAGCTCTACGCCTGATATTATGATGGTAGGAACGCCTTTCAATGATTCATAAAGCCTACTATTACCTCAATTACATTTATTTGAGCACGTGTTTCTATACGCGAGTGTCACGTCAAAAATCTTGCAAATATTTCCTGTTTACTATAAATATGTTGTATCGGTAAATCATAAAAATATTTCTTAAATAAATTTTTGAATAAATTAAAAAATATGTAACTTCGGTACGACGTTGATTCCTCTTGTGTTACATATGGCAGACTTGAGACAAATGTAATGCAAATATTGTACATATCGTTGAATTATTTTACATTCGTACCGACATAATTTTGGGACTTTCTCCTTACCGCATAGCCCATATCGTTTTAAATATTTCACTTCAACGTATATTCTTCGTTGCTGGCTACCTTCGTGTCGGAGCGTACCTTGAATCTGGAACGAACATTGCACCAATATTCACGACAACGATAAGATATGCCGTGTATGTAACGTTCGGAATTTCTGCTATGTTTCTTATACATTATCCCCGTAAGTAGCGTGGAATTTGTTCGCGTAAGGAAGACATATAGAGACATTGTCAAAAGACGTGCTGTGGGTACGGCAGTATTCCGGTCGCGCTGGCAAAATGGCGCTCAGCCATTAGCAAAGCAGTGTCAATAAAATGGAAGACATAGCGTTATACGTTTCGATTTACCGGACCATCTTCGATGAAGACAAACGCGGCTCGATATAACTTATTGCTGGCACGTGTTTCTTCATACAGACCCCCAGACGAAATTTGCAGCTGCTTCGTATAATATCTCTCGAAGACTTTAAGCACGTAAGCTGAATAAATCACCGCGTTTGATACGTTAGAAGAGCGCTTGATACCCGATAGGAAGTCCCCTTGTTCAAAGTTCCGACTTCACGGGCTGTGTAACGGTGGGAGTCGTGTTCCGAGCAAAGCTGGGATAATTATTAGGATCTCCGCGTCTGGCTGTATCCCATTTTATCAGTCCCGCTTCAAGTGGTTCCGTGAAGTTTGCGTTATTGAACTAGTTACGGTTCGGATGCAATTGGAACGGGTCCTTGGAAGAAATCAAATCTAATTAGGGAGGTAAAGACGTGGGCATAGCTGATAACGAGATCGTGTCCAAATGAACTACCCTTTGTAACACCAAACTAGCGATTCCTTTGTATTTAACTATCAAATTTTCTGTGCATTCGAGAAATATCCAGGTTCTCACTCAGATTAAATTTATTGAATCGCGACAACATCTATATATATAAGAATATATGTAGTTTATGTCGTATTGAAATGTGCTAATGGTAAATGCTAACCGATGTTACGCAAGAAATGAATAAATGATCTTTTTTAAGTGAGCCGATGTGGCGTATCACACCGGCGTCTTTTATTTGATCTTTTACAATAGTTACCTCGATCACAAGTCTCGATTTCGCTTTCTAACTGTTATGCAAAGTAGTAATTCTTTGAAACCGTATCAAGAACCGAAATCGAAGTTGCGAGGTCTCAACTTCTTCTGTATTATACTCATGTGGATAGTGAGTGAAACGAAGGAACACATTAAATATATGCAGGTTGTATTCTTTAAGAAATTATGGGCTCAAGGAACCACGTCTGTTAGGGTATCGGATGCGGGCTGAAGATTCAGAAGTTCTGGAGCTAGCAGTAAGACCGGACAGTTAAGAGTATTGTTCCATAAGCCACGGTTGGTCCAGGACGTTCATTTGGAATCCATATGACTTGTTGCCATCACACGTTATGAGAACTTCTGACAAATATTCAACTTGCCTGGAGCAGAGTGGCACCATTCAGGACTTCTGGCAGCCGCGAAAAGCAATCCCTTCGAGATTCGCGAGTGGCAACGGTACGGCTGGATTTCCAGCGTTGATTAAAGACTTCTCTCTATTTAATGTAATTTGGTAGTTTCGTGTTGCAGTAGTGACGTCGGCGTCGTTGGCGTCGCCGACGACTTTGACGCGTCGCTTTGGATGCTCCCTGTTATTTGTTAGTTTTGTGTCGACGCTTGTTATTTATTGTTGCCCACCATCCATGCCGCTATAATCGATTCCGAGTAACGAGCAAATTATGCTAATTATGCACGAGTCACAGCGATCCCTTGCCTAACGGCAATTATTGCTTTAAGTTTGTGGCCATTAGGTTCGCTAATGGCGAGAAATCCTAATTCTGATCGAGCTTCAAATTTCTGGCATTAAACCTTCGAACAGTATTGACATAGAAAGTAATATTATAATATTATGAAAAAATATCTTTTTCAATGCATCCGCATAGAGAGTCAACTTTTGCCGCCATGTTTGATATGCACGGTGAATATTAGCACTGTCTGTAGCAATCAGGCGACAATATCTCAGAACTGTAGACCGTGAAAATTCCTTAAGTTAGCTCGTTTGTGAACAAATATCTATTATCTTAATAGATATGACATTTCTTTGTTCGTCAGTTATATTATATGCTATTTTGTATCACATATAGCTTTTCAGCTCCATTATTCTAGGGTTTTACGATAGCAGTGCGCGTAGTTACATTTCAGAGTAATTGTACAGTGGATGTTATTATATCGAAATTATGATTTAACTCGTTGGTTTAAAATATTTCAATGGTAACTCTGTGATAGCGAAACTTTGATACGAAACGTAATTTGAAATTTTTGAGGTTAGGTCAGTTTTCTGTTCGACGCGGTTCATTGAACAATTCAAATGATTCTAAAATCTCGCAAATCGTATCGATCAAACGGTAATACTCCCCGCGTCGGCAAACACTGCAGACTTCTAACATTCCGAATGGATCAGTACAAGTAAACTCGAAATTAAAATCCAATTGAAGCGAACAAAACGATCAATCGCGCGCGGATCTTTGCCAAGCGAGCTGGAACGATTCTACTCCAACTCAATACCCTTTGTACTTACTCACGCAGAACCGCACTGCCATAATTTGTAAATAAGCATTGGATTCATTGACGAAACCACGGCAACTTATCAACGATACTCGAACATGTACCAGGCGTACAATAACAATATCCAGAAAGTCGATAATTGCACCGCACTAGACTTCAACCGCGTAACGGTGCTATTGAAAAGCAAGTTGGTCGTTCGGTTGGCAGAATTTGCTCGCACGCTGATAGTAGCTGCGTGAAGGCTATTGGATTCCTTTCATATCAAATCCAATACGCTGTTTCCGTGGTATAGCGTCGTTTAAAAATGTCGGACGACAGTTGCGCCACGACGGCTGAGGGCCGCAACACCGTGTCCAGCGTCGTCGCTTCAAAGGTGGCCACTTGAAACTGGGAACCCGACTGCATCTCAATGTGACTCGCATTATCAACAGTTGATAGGTTCGCATGTGTAAAAGAAAATTGAGGCTGCGCGTGTTAGCTGCATGTAACGAGCCTTTGATTTTCACGTGCATACACGGATGCACACAGGCGTCGGCGTGACTGGCCTTTGCAGCCTTCCTCTCTCTTCCGCTTTTGCTTCTCTCCTGTGCACAACGTCTGCGTCCTTTGGCCGACTCTCGTCCCTTTTTTCTCGTCGCGGATTAACCGGTGTATGTAATCACGTTAACGTATCGAATGTAGCACAGAAGCCCGCTGCTCGGTCGCGCCTGCACGCGGTACTGGCGGTCGCAGCGCCGCCACGCGGCGTGATCGTGGAGCTAGCCGCTGGCCCCTACCAATTAATCGCAGCCAATAACGACTTCGCGGTGACGCGTGGAAGAGCAACAGCGAATAAGCGAAAAATGAAGAAATAAATAGAGGTGCGTGGAGCTCGGGCTTTGATCATCGAACTGATATCATTGACCACTGAGATATTAACGTGCACGACAGCATCGATACTCCATGTCCTGCCTCGTCATTTTCAGTTTCGTATTCCAGCCTTTTCGTTCCGGCCCATCATCGTGTGGATTTATAGCCACGCGTGCCCTCGCCGTGAGCGATGGCGGTGGTAGCAGGAAGGGGCAACGCGGGAAGATGGGGTTGGACGGCCGACGAAACTCCGATTCGTTTAGCCTCCATAGTGCACACAGTTTGGAGTATTGTTCCGAGGGATGATGGTGTTCTCTATCGAAAAGCTTGGCGATATTGAGTGCCGATTTGAAACGATTATCGGTATGAGAGCGATGTGAACGAAGCGCAGCCAGTTAATTGCGCTGTTCCCTGCGTCCCTCGTGGGAAATTCGGTTCACTGAGGATTTTCAACAAGCGAAACGATTTAAGCTCGAACGAGAAAAATGTGGTTACTGCAATATCTTCGGGCACACTATTATTGTGTAGCCAAAAATTCTGTACACCATTTTTTCTCTGTGGTAGCTGAGCCATTTCCTTTATAAGCGCCTGAGATTTGAGGTTAGAGGTCCGAATGGAGAATCTCGTGAACCGTGAAAGCAGCTAACTAGCTAACTACGTCGACATACTTATAATAAGAAACACGTTCTAATTTGAACAGAAAAACAAAGATATCGAACGTCTGTGATATTATCGTTTAAAATGATGACCGCCACTCTTCTTCTCATTGCATGGTATTCTAAAGATACAAAATTAAATTTTACCAATTTTTTCTTTACTAAATACGTGAACCACAAACACTGCAATCATTGATATACGAGGTAAATGTAAAGTTACATAGACTCGCAAGAGCGAGAGGGAGAGAGAGAGAGAGAGAGGGGGGAGGGAGAAATGTATTGCTAAAAGTGAACTCGGATGAAGACGGAACGAGTCACAGATCGCTGCATACAGTGGCGAGTGGTGGCCGCAAATCATGCTTCAAGTTTTGCGCGGTTCTATCCTTTCAGGCGTATGATGGAAGACCATGGAAATGTGGTTTTCGCTTTTCGGCCGATTTAGCGAGGACGAAAAGAACGGACGATTCCCTTAATTGCAACTCGATCTTTTGTAATGAAGATTAACGAGCATGCGTCAATTGATTGATCGAATTTAACCCCGGTTTGCTTTCTGTAACTACGGCAATTCGGGAAAAGAGGACGAGCCTTGATCGATTGTTGGCTTGTTTAGACAGAGAAGAAGAACGGGATTGAAAATACTCGTAGTGGTCGAAGAGCTGTGCTACCTTCTGCTAATTAACCTGGAAACGTCAGTGGGAACTAAAATGGTGGATGCAAGTGCAAATGCGTGGATGGAGGGAAAACAGGGACAAAATTGGAATTAAAATGCAGAAATTAAAGTAAGCAGAAAGATCGAGGCAGAAGATAAGGAACTCTGTAATTAAATCAATCACAACTTTATCCTCTGAAAAAGAGTTTCACTACGACTTGAAATTCTTTAGGAAAAAAGCGCGAAATATGAATTCGCCTATAAAAGGGCGTGAAATTTGAAATACCTATATGGTATATTAAAATGGATTAAAATTTAAATTTTTAATTTAATGAATATCGTATTTTAGGAATTCGTATTGAATTGTAAATCATTCGCTGATCGGTGGTTACCAATAAAAGCTATGCGGACGAAGATGAAAATGTAATTCGATGCATAGTTATCACAGGACACTGTAAAAGCAGAGGTGAAAAGTGAAATGCCACAAATGCGAATTTTTCTTTCGGTTTCATTATGTTTCATTCGACTGAGGCTTCTTTAACAGCACGCCACATTATTCCACAAAGTTCACACGTTAATAAACGATTTTTTACCTCGTTCCTCTATTTAGCGAGCACAGCCAGGTAACTCGAGATGTTATAGTTCCAGTGCACACGCATTTTAACCGAGCTGCTGCGCAATTTTAAATGAAAAGTACAACAAGAGGAAAAAATGAAGAGCCTCTTGAAAGCTCCGCCAAAAAGACGAACGCGGTAAAAAAAGGAGAATACAGACAAAAGGAAAGGAAAAGAAGAAGGAGAAAAAAGTAAAGCTCGCCTTGCACCGTGCGAGCTGTTCAAAACCATACAATCCACAAATGAACAAGTTTCTCTTGGAGTGATACGTGAAAGGATATTCGAGATTAGTCGAGATATCTCGATGTGCTACGTGTTTGCTACCTTTTCTGCCCCTTTAGACATTCACAGCTGCACATTGACACGGTACACTTTACAACTTGTATACACACTTGGTTGTTGCATGAAAAAAGCACTTTGAATAAGGAGGACATGTATGAGATTCGCGAACATGCATCGAATCAGGTACTTCAGTTATGCTCGTTGAGGCCAAGCGTCAGAAGCGTGTTAAGGTACTGGCAGATGCTATCCGTAACTAAATTCTCATAATCAAATAAACCAATTTAACTGCATTTAACGGTATAGCAATATCTTCGTTTAACAACGTTTCTTCATTAGCAACATATTCATATGATAACAATATCCAAAGAAAGATAATTCTTTAACGAGGTTAGTACAAATACCTTGCCAGTGGCTCGTGTATTCCCAGGTTTAGTAATATAACGAGAAATAAATTGAAGGAACTCGAAGAAAGTTGATTCATAACTTCTAATTCGTTCATTTCACAGACATAAATAAATAATTACCAAATTATCATAAATAGCAGTTCATAAATACTCCATCACTGACATTATTTATACCCACTAAATTAGAAGACTGGAAAAAAGGAAGGAATCGATTTTATTTAATTTTGACTTTTCTCCTTTCTAACATTTCAAATGTAATTGTTGGACGTGGAGGTTCCTATTGAGACACTCCAACAGGATTTGGAAACACACCTTTCTAGAACATTTGTATTGCTCAGTGAGAGAGAATTCTGTCTCATCGCGAATGTTAATGTATCAGGAATAAAAATGTATAGACGGGAAGTGATAGAAATAATAAATATTCTAGCACGAGCACGATAAAGGTAGGAACATCCCTGGAGAGAAATGGAATAGAATATTTTACTACTACCGTAATCGAATAGAATATTACGCTATAATAGCAGCGAAATGGAATAGTTAACTTCTGCATCGATAACTTCGTTTTCCTCTATCGTGTCCCTGCTCTTCGCCATATGCAATACTCTCTCCTCGAGCAGATATTTTCACACTTCTACAAACAACGCTCGGAGCGTCAATGCAACACATCCTATTTACCCCTAGTCGATCGAATTGCTTCAAGCACACCCACGAAATTCTAACGCCTCCTCGTTCGATCGGCAAAGAAACCGTGCGATTCGTTCGCATCGTCTCCTAGTGATATTCCCTTTCGTGCACGATTGCGCTCGAAGGTTCACGAAGGAAGAAAGCGAAGGAAAAATGGCGGTCGTTCGAATCACTTTCACGAACGCGTGAGACACCAAGGAAATAACTGGGGCGGCGGTGAGGTACGTGCCGTTTCTCGCATAAAATACTTTTCCCGTTTAATCGAGCTGTCGTCGAAGTCACGTAGCCTCTGCCGACTCTGCAGAACAGATCGTTTATTGCGATTCCGAGCTTCCGAGGCGGTTATACGGCCGCGTTAAGTCACCATCGTCTTCAATTAAGGGTAATCGGTAAATTGCCGTCCCCTCTCCTGCCATCGTGCACGCCATCTACCGGCTCTCCATTCTTGCGTCGCGCGCACCTTCTACTGTCCTCCCACTTCTGCCGTCGCACACGCCATCTACTCTCCCCTCCACTGCAGCCGCCGCACGCGCCATCTGGTATCCACACGCCTCTACCACTGCACGCGCCATCTGCCGGGCCCCCACTCCTAGTTTGGAACATCTAGACAACAACGTCTCGCGTTACACTGTCCTCGGCGGAGCAGAAGGTCGCAGGGAACTGACGTCGCGGTTAGGTAGGAAACGAATTTTACTTTTACCACTGACGACGTTTGCATGCATTACTAGCTATCACGCCATCTCCGCGTCGTTGAATCGTTGCGTCTCGCGAGTCCGATCATTTGACATGGAGGCATGGAAAAAGCGGCATCACCGCAAAGGAATATTACATTCAGAGGAACGATGTTGTGAACTCAGGGTATCGTGGTGCACGAGCGATTTAACCTTAAACGTTATGGTGTGTTTTGATACTGGTATGCGTACACGCGGAGAACTGGCGAGCAGTGAGAACGGATTTAGGTTCAACAGAACCAAATTCGTGGTTTGAGGTTACTATAAAGTATGGAGGTACGCTATGAAAGTTAATTCATTTAATCTTATGAACACGTTAAATATATTTGCACATATTCCGTTGTCATTGTAGCTTTTAACCCTTCTTGACCAAAGAGTGAGGGTAACCCAACCTGACAGGTTATTCGTACCATGTGTCCTGAGACTGCTATCGGTTGCCCCAAGACAGTGATGGTGAATCTTCGAGCTTGGTATATCAGAATTCATAAAAATCCCACTTAACTGTGCTGCTGTGTCATAACTAGACATATCCATAATTTCGTACTATTTATGGAACTAGTAAGGAAAAGGAGACATGTCTTTAGTATATTTATTTGTTTAAAAAATAAATGCCAATAGCTTTTTACATTAGTGGCTTTCCTGTTGTTGAATTCCATTTGCTAAATCTTCTATTGAAGGATAGTGTTCTGTACGCTACTGGTCTAAGTAAGGCAACCTAGTAGGTTTGTACCTCAAACGAGATATTTCTCGAGAATTTATAATTGTAGAAAGCGAAGGGTTCAGCAAGCACTTGCGGGAAACCACGAACCTCTGTGATACCCTCTGATGGTGAATGTATTTACCGTGATTGTCACATTTCTAGTGCATCTCCTACAGTACGAAAAGAATGCTGAATGAGGTAGACTGTTAGGCGCGCGGACGAAAAGATTTCGGCCATCTTGGAATGCTGTGATAGTCGTGCACCCTAGCGGCGGGTTTGGTTATTAGCACCGACGATCATGTTTCTTTACATATTTTCCTCTAGAGCAGTTTCGAGTGGACAAATTATCCTGTACCTTTTGATATTTCTTTATCATTCGAAAGGAAACAATTTCAGAGATACGTTTTTACTTGACCAAGATGGAGATACGTAGTATTGGATCGAAATATGTGACACGGGGCGGTTAAGTGGAATAATGGCTTTATACGCGAAAGTAAATCGAAATTATGGGATAAAACTGTTCGGCACGAAGCTTTGTTTTCGAGAAAACTAGATTCGATTGAAATAATCGAATGAAACGGTCGATTGCTCGAAACTTTCAACGGGCCAAACTTTTTGTAGGTATCTGAATGTTTAAACGTTGGAAAAGGTGGTCGTTTGCTTATTTGATGTAGAATTAGTAATTGTGTTTTGACAATTCTGAAACGAAGCTTTTGTCTGAAACGAAGTTTCGTTTATTCTACATTTCCAATTCGTTTGTACATGTAAATTCACTTCACTCCCTTGTACCACTTATCGTGCGTTCCAAACGGACAGATATTTTATGCTTCGCTCTGATTTTATTGCAACGAATAACTGTCTTATGGTGTTGTCATTTTATTAGAAATGCTAATGCTTTTTTATTCCACATTGTCTGCGATTATCTACATTTCAAATTTAAATAATGGAAGTAAGGTTATATCAGTATCTAAAGTCGTTTAGGTACTTGCGAGCATTACTCAATATCTTACTCTACTATGGAATTAAATATACTCGAACAGAAGTTTAGACTTAGTTTGAAACCCCATTTCTGGGGGATAAAAATGTGCATCGAATTAGACTAAATATCCTGTTGCTTTCGAGAACATGAGATGCTTCTACTGAAAAAGGTTACGTGCTTGAAACTTGTATTGTTATGATGAGTTTATAATGATTTTATAACGACTTTATAATGACTGTAAAAAGCACCAGCTTTTTTTCAACTAAAGAAATATGGCAACTATTGGTCGTCTCGAAATTGCCTGAAAGTTTGAGCCGTTCATTAGCAATGAGTAGAATTCCATTGAATACCTTTATTTACAATAAATAGAAATTGCATACAACTTACAACTATATGCGTATACCACGGACACTATGGAAATATTCCATACTAAGTCACAAACGTTTCCTTTCGAAGGATTCGAAGTGTTACGATTTAAATACTTTATGAAACAAAAAATTGGTTACAGGAAAGCACTATAGTCGATTCAATAATTTAATTTTCTGCCATTTCGCCGAAAACGGTTTACTCGTCGCAACATAAACGAATGCAACACGAAATAAGCGACAAAATTTTTTACTTAGACCACACCCATAATTATTATGAAATATTCACAATAACATGGTTCTATAATGCCTTTTTAAAAATACGTAATTCTGAATATACGTAAACATGTACAAATGTGGAATATATTCAAAGTGAACCAAGATACGGCTGCTAGAATTTGTTAACGCCGTCATCTTAAATTACCAGAAATATGTCGGCATGCATCATGAAAGAGCTGCTTCCGCATATATACTTTGAAATTATAAGTCGAATACAGCGAAGAGGCTGAAAAAGTGTATCGTTACGTACACGCGGGACATCTGGCGAAATTTGTACAAGTAGGTTAACGTGGAATTAATATGTAAACGATTATACAGCGGTTCAAGAACTTTTAATAAGTTTACGATAGTTTGCCGCGGCGTACGAATAGCCCTCTGCCGTGAATTATCGGGGAATCGCTGCGTTTAAACTTCCTGCCAAGCTGTACTTTCGGAATTTATAAGACATTCCCTAATTAACTAATAAAAAGGAGATGTTCGAACGATAAAGAATGCCGTCGATCGATTATTAATTTCTCCCGGTACCCGCAACTGCCTTACCGACCGAGTCGCTCGCGTTCCTAACCTCCGTCCCCCTTTCTTTCATTTCCACGGGAAACGTTTACCCGTGACTTTTATTTATCGCAGTTCCATCCCGTTTACGTTTGCTGAAATTGACGTTACTTTCTCACGATAGCTGTATCTGCCCCTCGAGAGAAGAGGTGTCTTCATTTCTTTGATGTTGGAGGAATTGATCGAAAGGCACTTTTGCACCCACCTTTATTCCAGTCAGCGATAACTTACCCTCGTTGTCACCCCGAGGGCCTTCGATCTTATTCATCCACTTTCGCACCTTTCGTCTTCTCTCGCCGGGAGAGAGTTGCGATCAGACGACAGTCGGAGATCCAGTTTATCAGAAAATACGCCACTCTACAGGTTGTTCCATAAGTTACGACTCGACGATCGAAAAAGGATTGTCGTTGTGTCACTGGGATAAATATTTAATGAAATGGCGTACTTACTGCAAATTTCACGACGCAGACATATTTGAAAATGATTTCGTATATAGCAAGGCGTGTTCTTCGCGTTGAAGAACACGAGAGTATTTTAGGACGAAAGGAGCATAGGAAAGAATGCGCGTTTCGATCGAACCCTACCGATGGCCTCGTCAATAAAGCTACCTAGCAGACTTGTGCCTCAGTAGCAGAGTACTATAGGGAAATCTGGAATTTCTGGTTGTAGAACGCGAAGGGTTCATCGAATCACTTACGGACACATCGAACCTTGGTTCCCTCTAGCGGAGAGTGCGCGAACTATGGTGTTACCACAATAATACAACCTTGATTATTTTAAGGTTGGAATACTAACCTCGTCACTGTGGTCAGACTGATTGTCAATATGCCACCACTGAGCAGTTGTGCGTGTTATAAGTATATATCTTATATGCAATGAGTTCCTACGTCGTTTATTAACTCGATTATTAACTGTACTGATAAGGATCTATGGATGGCTCAAAATAAGCTTCTTGTTTATGTTGCGATTATTTGTACGAGTAATCAGATACAATCATAGTATTATAGGACTATATTAATTATATTTAATGAATAGAAGTATTATTAATTAAATGAGATATCACTATGTTCTATTTGATCAATGGTTATTACAATTTCACTGTAGCAGTTCATTGTATTTACAATATTATTCGACTGTCATTTTGCGGAAACTGACTGCAGATGGCACCAGTGTCGACTAGTTATTCTGTGACCGCCAGCTGCTCGAAGTGGTTAATTTTGAGGTTGTGTATATTTGTCGGGATGAATTTGTAGGTGCATTTTCATTCTGTTAGAGGAATATCGTAAAACTAGTTGATCCTCAACTCACGTTCATAAAAGTACATTTACGATGGGGCATAAGAGAGAAGTGAAAGTGCTAAGAGAAATTTTCGTTTTCTCCGCAGAAGTAGTCAATGTGCATGGGCAAAATCGTGAATTAAAGTTCCTTTGTTAAAAATGTGAATTACCATCGTTAAGCCAGCTTAGTTTGCATGTCGAGTGCAAAAATTGAACCTGTTATTTTGAGGATAACAATGGAAGTACGGAAAGCAAGTATGCAGCTGGAAACTGCTTTAGAAATCGTCGTACAAAAAAATGCTTACATGTTCTTTATAATGAGTACACTGTGTGTACAAATTTTATAACGGGCTCGAAAATATTTCAAGCTCACGAAGCCAGCATGAAACATCCACAAGTTCACGTTTACATATTAAATAATTGGTTAGCGGACATTTAATTCGAACGGACATTTCAGTTTCAAAATTTTTGAAACTTTATACGAAGCAGAATCTGATAGAAATCGAAATATTAAAGGATAAAGCATATAAATAGTACTTTTAATTATATCACACACTTTATATTATTATTGCCGTAATATGCTATATACATGAACCATTTTTAATTAAAATCTAATGAGCTGGATAAAAAGGAAATTGTAAAGGGATGAAAACGATTTGACCACCAAATTTTTTAAAGCTACACTCTGAGTAGTATCTGGAGTATAACAAATTAGCATGGCACGTAATTTTTGGGATTTAATTCATACAATTGTAGAATAAAGTGAAATTTAACTATGTTGTTATAAATCTGTATTGTTGCAAAGGGTTAATTAGTAATTTTTACTATGAACATGAGTTTTACTTATATACCTTGTCCGATTAGAAATTACCAAGATTTTAATCGATGATACTGCTAGCCAGTAAAATCCTATCATTGGATAGATTGACAGGTTAGTGGAATGGAGGGTTGATTTATGATATATTGTATACGTTACTGACTATAGTAACAAAATTTGACATCAGCAATAATTTATCACGTACCAAGACATGTTGTGGATAGATACATATATAAGAGTTCAATTTCATTTTATAACCTCTCCCAAAACTATCAAGAACCTTCCAAATGGAGATGAGACAATATCTCAAAACAGAGGGAATATCTTTTAAACTTCCAATAGTATACTTTTATGACACCAGTGTACAAAAAGTTAGTTTCCGTTTTATTATAATCTTCCTACTAAAAACTGAAAATTTTGCTAATTATTAAATCAGTGTAACGAGCATAAGTTGTTAGTTAAGTACTACCTCTGGCAAGAGATTTTCGACCAAACAGAATAATACAAAATTACCTAAAATAATTGTGAGCTTTGCCAGCTCGACATGAAATAAAAACAACAAAAAAATAAGTATTATTGAGTTTGGCCAAGATTTCTTTGTTATAGATTATATGCTACTATCGCTATGATGTGCATATATTATGCCATATATTATTTTTGCATATTCCTAATCTTCTAAGATACACAGATAAAATTTTGGAAATAAGTTGAAGATGTTAGCTTCAAGCACCCAAACCTCCGCCTTAGATTCAAGTACCAGTTTCTCAAATTAGGCTACAGTGGATCAGGATAATTCATATTTCCTAGCATACATATACCATTCTACCAAATAGATCGTACAGATATCGGGGTGAGTAACTGTTCTCTCAGACGTGTTTAACTTATTCCGCAGGAGATAGTGCACGATGACCCATCCTTGCGACATGTAATTGCCTACCGAATGCCAACGAAGCACTCGTGGAGGGCAGAATTTGGTTTATTAATATGATGAATGATAACGAGGGCAAAGTTTGCAGGGCCTCGTCGTCCCTGCGCAGTAATATTCCACGGAGCACGCTGTGGCCTACGTATTCTCTGACGAATACAAATCGTTACTCTCCGCCTCTGTTCAGGTCCCAGGCAAGCCGTTTTCGCGCGCCTTTCACGTACAATGGAAAATGAAACCAGATCCCGCGTACCTACGGACCTGTCGCTGCACTCTGCAAGATTTATCGTGAATTTCTCCTTCGGCAACGGCCGCCATGCTCTGCTCGCGTCCCTGTCGAGCACCGTGGAATTTTTGTCGCTGCAAACGGATTTCTTGAAATTTAATATGCCCTTTGGTTGCTGGGATACCTCTCGACAGGTGCAGACCGATGGAGATATAAGTCCACCGGTAGCTGCTACGATTAGGTAACATTCCGACGTAGATGGCGCCCTACTCGAAGCACGTTTCTCCTTTGATTCTCAGACGAGTATTCTTTTCCCCCCTCCATTGATCCCTTGCACTACGATTTAATCATGAATGGTTATACATTGAAATGGTATTAAATTTCACGCAACCACTGTGTGCCTACTCCATACATCACGAAATTGGAAAAAATTTTTAAAAATTCTTCACATTTTGTACATGCTGAAACGTGTGAAACGTAATTATAATAGCATGATTAGTACCACTTATATGTATGATATTTGAACAGTAAATTCTTTGCAGTGGAAAAGATTAAAATTTATTTTCTATTTAGTATCCTTTATTCCCATAGCAAAATTAGATCTTGCTGACATAGCGAGTCAAACTTCTGCTAGTAAAGAAAGAAGTAAAACATACAGATCATAAAAATCTTTTGGAAATTTTTAAGTGAAGATATGTTAGATTTCCAGAGGTGATACAAATATTTAATCTGCTGTGTGGAGTTTTAAGTAAGTATTCCAATTGCATGAAGAACTCATCTAAGTAATGATTAATAACTATGAGACACTAAATAAGTCGTAGAACCGCGAATTCACAAAGAGAGATCGTGTTCTAACATTAACTCACTCTCAGGGATTTAGTTTCACAACGACATTTCTATTTTCCTCATTTCCCCAATGAAGACTTCATTCATATGAACGTTTCAATTAAATCATGATTATTCGCCATTTCGAGCACTTCTAGTAACAGGGCCATATTTATACATGATCCTTCCTCTATTACGAAACAATAGATCTCGGTTGATTGCTACAGCCATGTCAAAGAGAATGACGACCTGACAGACTTGGAAAAGCCGGTCAATGGTGGCAATTTAATTTCGCGTCCCATCGTGACAGTTTTATTGGTGCCGCGAGATCAAAAACAGGAAAACGATGGTATTAAGTTGAAATCATATTAAATTTAACGCAGCACCGGTGAAGCGTGTTCTCTGCATAGAATTAAATTACGATATAACGGAAGAATTATATTTGCTAACTGAAGAAGTCCAATGGATAAACTCGGATGCATTTGGATATTCTATTATATCCACTTCGAATAAGCGGAACAAGAGGAACTCGTACCTTTTATCGACGATCGATGCTTCCGACTCGATTAACACTCTAACGAGAAAATTTTTTGAAAATAATGTCGTGCGAAGAATATAACTCACGTAATATGAAGAAAATTTGAAAGGATTATCAGTAAAATTAGAAAATAATTCAACGATGTATGCGATATCTACGATAAACAATTGCCGTAGATATGAGCCGTGGTGGCGCTAGTGAGTTAGATACAAGATCGTTCCAAGGCCATCAAAATGTTTACGAATTACAACGAATTGTAAAATATGCTATACATGCTCGAACAATACATCAGGGCGAAGTATAAAGAGCTGTTTGCGAGATTTTTCCCTCAATTTAATTCGAATTCGATCCGAAATTGGTTTTCCTCTAGAGTTTCATTCGTGAAAATGACAATTACATCGACGAGGAGCCGTTGATTGATGGCGGACATTTGATTGGAAATTAGACGTCTGGAATACACTTCTCTATGCCATGAAATTGCCGGCATTTTGCTCGAAAAACTCCTGGAAGCGGCTTCTACGGCGTTGCTCGTTGTTTCAAATAAACTGACTTCGAATTTCTTGACCGTATATAACCGGTGGCGATGAAATTATATGAAAGTTTCCATACGAACGGCAAAACCAACGTTCTCGCACAGTTATGCATTCCAGTCTGTTGATAATAAAGGAACGTATATAAATATATCCTTAGCATGGTATAGAAATCTGTGAAACGGAACAATGAGATTACCTTCAATACGTAACTGGCAAGATTTACGTCACGTATATAAATTGTACAGGAGTGAATACGGCTGAATGAAAAATAACCTTAATTCGCAAAAGTTCTTTAATTCCCTGCAATCGGTTCTATAGGAATTTGGCTGTGTATTTTTACAAACTACCATTCCTTGCGGAAAGTACGTATATTATTAGTTGAAAGAGAAATATATACCTTCGTATTGACTATTTCCCAAAGATATTTATGTTTAGTAAACTACTTTCCAGAATGATTTATAAATGTCTGACTTTAACGATCTCATCCATTAAGACGTAATACTGAATTTGTCATTCCATTTTCTCTTGTGCTATATAGAGTGCTCCATTTAAATTGGCACTACGTAAAATCTGCCAAATGAATGATATAAAAGAAACCATCTGTAACATATCTATCTAAACATTAGTTTATTTCTTTGGTATTAAGTATTTTTGGATTTTGCAGCTTGAAATAGTAAAAGCTACAAGACAGTGTTTCCTTTAAATAACCATCTAAAGAATTTCTTGCTGGGTCAAGTTAAACGGTGCACTTCGTGTGACAAAAATGTCCAAGACATACCAATTTCTGAAACGTAGAGTACCTTGCATACGCTTATAGCTAGAGTTTCACGTTTTATAGCTGTCTACGAATAATAAAATGCTTTTGTAGACGAGACGACTTATTCAGTTCATCGTAGACCGTGCATCATAAGACAAATATCCAGGTGTCGGTCTTGGTGCTGAATGTAAGCAATGAACATTATTGAAAACAAGATAGGGATAACGGCACTAAAATAGAAGCATCGGGTCGTTTAAAAGCACCCCGTTAAAACATTCTTCCGACGAATATGCAGCATCAGGATATGGTTTCAACCCTGTGTATTAAAATTTTAAAACAGACACTGCTCCCGACGGGACCGATATATTCTCCACTTGCACTCTACAGGAAGAAATTGTCTTTTAGTTTTTCGTAAGATATTATGAAAATGTAAATAGAAGATATAACAATATTTACGAAGACGAAAACTTAATTCAAATAATTTTCTATTTTTATAAAGTTTCATACACAGGAGGTTCTTCCCGTCGACGTCCTTTCGCAAAGTACCCTCTGTGTACTAACGTGGTGTAATACCATATATGCATATTCTTTTGCTGAGAAGTTCGGAAACGATGTTAAATTGTTTGATCGATCAGCTGGAAGTCGACGTAGCTGGCCTAATTGGAACGTCTCTAATGCCTCCTAATCCCGTCGAGGTGCTCAAGGAAGATCGATGAAATTTGTGAAGATGAGCGAACAGGCGATGAACAGACGAATGATCCTCGAGTTTTGGTGAAACTCTGCGAAAAGTGTCGACAGGAAGAATGATTTGTTTGCCGCTCTTTCCGCTGCTATCTGCGCTGTCCTAGGCGCCACTTTCCCTGATAGATAAATTAACAATGGATGCCAGAATAACAATTTCATTGGATTGTTTGTTCGCTTACGAACGTTTATCTCGCACATTTTACACGAATTCTTTGTCTGCTAGAAAGAGAAGCCATAGTCTTCATCCTCGTTTCAAGTGCGATCCATTGACGGCCCATTTAGAGGTTCGGTTGAAATTTATGATACTCGTTGGGCATCGAGGATGTTTGAATGCCGAAGAGTATTATGCGATAGGATTTTTTGTATGAATCGCGACAATAATAATTATATGAACATAATTTTGTAGTATGCTTGTAGATAATAGTGTTATTTACGTGTAGTTCTAAATTTTAGAGGTAATAAGGTGAATATGGACAATGAACCAGGGAACTGTTGGATATCGAGATAGAGAGCATACATTCGAGCCATTTGTCATCGATATTGGTATTTATAGATATCGGGACAGTTCCACTTTTACAGACAGCAGCGTAGAAGTCTAGGTGCCATATATTTTACATTCCTGATGCTTTTATGTGATACACTTTGCCCATTCTACACATTTTCTCACTCATGAGATTTAACCATATTTCATCCGTAATGTTCACATCCTGACACGAAGCATATCTACATTTGGTGAAAAGAGGAATCGTTGGAAATGGTCTGTTTCGAGTACACAGTCAAAGGACCAAAGTGAAATCCTTGAAAATCACGCACCTAATCTTATTCCAGGTAATTCTAAAATCGTTATTATAGATATGACATCTATGGAAAGGATAGAAAAATCAGATACCAAGGTCGTCTGAGATCTCACGCCGCTAGGGTTGTCCAGAATGATCCCTCCGAGACGCAACGGATTTTGAGATTTCATGGCCTCACAGTGGACTAAGCCAAATCTTACAATTCCGCGTTCTGGAAATAGGAAGCCAGACTGTCCAGAGAATGTTCGAGACTGGTTCTATACCTGCGAGATTGTGGAATTCGAGGTTGTGAGGAATTGGTTTGTCTAGGACACGATGTTGTATATTTGCGAAGAGGTCCATGACGCAGACAACAGGTTTTATGACCTTAGAGTAATCAGTAATTGTCCATTGCTACTTCTACAGCTTTTCGGTTGTCCTTTATAATAATCGCTGTCTCGTTTACTATGTTATCACTTAATTTGAAGGCTTATAATAATATATAACATGAGATCTTGGTCATTTATGACAGTTAAAATACCACAAATTCTTGAAGCAGGTTAAATATTAAAAATGGGAAGGGACATTTCAGAAGTATGGGATACTCTTCAGTCAGGATTTTTTGTTATTTCTCGTATTTTGTTAGGTACCATTTTAACTATGGACTGTGGTAGTTAGGCGCATGGTAGTTTGCAGAAAGATAAGACACAAGACTGAAAACATTGCTGCAGTATTCGATTCGCTTGTCTAATATATCAGGTTTACGCGGTGATAAAACAAACAAGCTCATAATCAATGATTTACAGAGAAGATAGCCATCGTATTTGCAAGCACGAATATGATGGCACTAATTACCAATGCGAATGGGGTATAATGGAGGCTGTGTAGTGCCGAGTCGAAGTAGTAACGCGATCGGTAAACCATCAAGTCTGAACGATCTCCGTTTAGGTTTCGAATGTACCCTAGGTCGTAATAGCAAGTGATAATAATAGATGGCTCGAGCTTATATGCCAAATGAACGAGAACCTTGGTACTCTAGACGATGTCTCAGTATGAATTCCTCACCGTTATTTCTTATTTCTTCCCACGATCAAAATTTAATCAGCCTTTTATCGAGAACCGTATTTCTGAAAAGTGTATAAAATTCGCAGACACACAAATTCGAACTTTTTACATAAAATTATTTCAATCCATCCTTTCATGTTTTATTTTATGATACGTACATATATATATTGATTAATATTATTGAAAATTGACTATATTCAAGAATTTATTATTCCTGTTTCAATATAATAATTGTAACCAATATAAATATAATATAACATAAAATAATCATACATTACAATATACATTATATTATATCGGTATATATGTACGATGTAAATTATATTGTACATATTGTGTATATATTATGTCATATATAATATACACAATTTAAAACAATAATATTATATATTTATTAGGTACCTGTTATGTCTGGTTTTTAAAAATATGAAATAAATGTTCGCCAAAACGTGGAAGCACCGTTGAATGTATTACTAGACCAATTATGAAATATACATCTAAAATTGCATTTAACTAACGCACAAACAAGGGAACCACAGATAATGAACCGTACAAGTCCAATCGTCGATCACCCAATTCTCTTTCGCTCCTCTGCGTTGCAACCGTGATTGAATCCATATTGACAAAGTTGTTTAATTTTAGTGCTCCTTTTCTAATGGAATCGAGGCCCACGAGACAGAGTTATATTAATGTTCATCGATTCCATTTTCGATACTCGTCGGGTAAACACGTTCGCTGGCGGATTTAATCCCCGATAGATCGTCGGGGTCCAACGTCAGGGGTTGGATGGCATTCACGGACGTTCCCAGTGAAATTTCCAATTTTTCCCACCCACCACCGATTCCCACAATCTGGTATCGCTTAGCCTGAAAATCCCAGATTTTTTAGCGGTCGTATAATCGCAGTACTTTAGACCAGAGTGGTGTCTTTATCCGCGATTTCTCTTCATTCACGGAAATAGACGACGGGGATAGAGTAAATGAGATTCCCCGGTAGAGTCTGGAAAATATTTCAGAGAATGCCTGGAATAAACTTGTAGCCAGAGTGTGCACGATTTTAGAACAAATTAAAAACTCGCAGAGCTTAATCTCTTCTCGCGACAGAATTACAGTCAGTTTCCTTTAGGAGATTAAGGATCGATTTTTGACCCGTGAACGAGTACTTTCGCGATATTAATATTGATCGACTGATATTCGGAGTACGTGATATGAGATACGAGTAAATATATAACAATGAAGATTTACCGGATCTTCTATTACATTTATTCGATCTCCTTTGTAATCGTTTTCATATGGCACTTGAAGATTTGATTAACTTTATTATTCAAAATATTTGCTATGGATTTAAGGACGATTGTAATGTTGGAACTGACAGAAACTAGAAAAGGAACAGCGAAGTATCACAGATGGTTGATTAAGATGCAAAAGACAAGGTCTAAAAACTAAATGGTCTACGGAATTATCAATAAAGAAAAAGCTCCATCAGAACTTTCATTCTCGTAGCTTTCCCTTTCGTCCGAACCCATTTCTTCCACCGTCACATAATGCACCGGTGTAACAATAAATTACTCCCTCTAAGGACGGAACTATTACTCATAGCCGGCGGCAAGATGTACAAGTCGATAACTGGTCCCGCGAATCAGATTTTCTGCCGTGTCAGGTCGTATAAATAGAAGAATTAGAAAACATGATATGTCACCGTGGTTCACGATCTAATCTGACCGGGCATAGCATTAAGCGGTGGTGATAATCACGATGAGCGTTACGCATGCGTACACGGTCGCGTGCGCGTCCGACCGTATGTGCAGTCGTCGGTAGAAAATGGACGAAGCGTCCACTAGGCACTGAAAAAGTAACGATAACTTGACATCATTGGCCTTATTCATTTGTACTTTTGAAGCGTGCCGAGCTCGACATAAGATTTCAGAAGACGTGGCTAGCGATTGAATGACGAAAACGTTGAAGCGGCAATGTGAGTTGCGCCATTTTTGATTGATTCGGTCATTCATTCGTGTCGACCAGTCACGTGACTATGCAAGGGCGGCGGCAGATTCTAAATTTTCGTACTGCCATGGGAATAATAAATAATTAACGATGTAATAACGTTCGATAAGACGATGCAATTCATTATGCCCGCGATAGTGTACGCGAGTCAGCGCGCGATATTATCGAGCACACCAGCGAACGTAGATAATATAATTAGAGGAGTTTCAGCAGCTAATTATGTTGCTCGGCTATTTACATAATTAATTAGTAACTCGACGCGATGGAATTGTGTGCCGGGTTCCGGAGCCTGTAAATGTTGCTCGCTTACGTTACGTACCATAGATGTTCAAATTGTCTTTTGCGTTTAGCGATGATGATAAAAGCTGTGACGTGTCGAGTCTTTGTTACTGTTCCCGTTGATAGTACGCGTTAAGAAATGTACAAGGGATAGAAAATATTTTTCTCGCAAATATTTGACATAGAAAAGATTACTCTTTTGTAATTTAAATTCTGATTTTATTGACACGAATTTAGTAACCGCCATAATATTATAACGAGTCACAGAAATTTTAAAATTAAGATGAAATATTTACTGTGGGTATGACGTTTCACGTTTGATGGAAATTGCATTAATGCTGCAAAAAGTTTTTCAAAATAAATAGAAATAAAGAATGACGAAATTTTGCAAACCGTTTTGCTCTAAAATTAAAGAGCAAAGGCCCTTGTGTAGTAATGATTTTACGACATGCGATCGTTAAAACTTTTTTGCTCATTTAAACAAGTAGCGCGCACTCTGAAACTTCGCGGCCCTTTTCGCTTAAGCAGCCTATCTGAGCAAGTGTCTTAATTCCTAACAGCTTAATAAGCACGGAGTACAAAGTTGGTACACAAATAACATTGCTCCAACCCTTCTCCGGAAACCATTTTGCAAATAGTATTCAACGAACATTAACCGAAATACTTGGAGCGTCTAAATTTGGAAAAAAATAATTACTCCATTCTATATTCCCTGATGTAAAGTATTAAAACGTCATTTGTCATTTTTATTGCAAAAGAATCGATTCATTGCAGAACAACTAAAAGCGGAAAATAAAATAGAGTGATCTCTCTCCGCGCGCTGCTAACCAGCAACTGTTAAAAATGTACAGCCTCGTTTGTAAACAGCAAACTTCGTCTATTATCCTGCAGTCCACAATCCTGTTCAAACAACGTCCACACGTCCCTCTATAGCTCGAAGCTGCACAAAGTCTGCCTTTACGTAGCCACCGCCATGCGCCAGAAACTCAAACGTGTACTGCCTGTCTCTATCACGCGACCAATCTCAAGAATCGATCAGTCATCCCGAACCAATGAATAATTACTATATCAACAATCATGTGAACCCGCCGCAACGCTTCGAGCGACCAGCTCTGAATATGCGCATCTCTAACGACCGTAGCGCGTGCAGCCATGAAAAAAAGCCAGGACGAAGAAAAGGCTAAAAGAGTGGCGTCGCAGCCAATTCCACGAACCAGTCAGTCGCAGTTTTCCACGCTTCTACGTCTCATTTAGTGCCCCTCGAACCGCTACTCGGACCAGCAACGATATCGCCTTCATGTTGGTCAAGTCGTGTTACTTCGCGTGATTTCTTGTATTCTCTGGATACAGCCTGAGAGAGTAAACCAGCCACTGGAACTTCCTGCGAGTTCCGCAAGAACGACACGTAAAACGCCGTTTTACTTCGTTCGGGTCGACTCGGGTCGCATCGGTTGCGCTCGGAGGTGGGAGTGGGGGAATTGGGCGGGGCAAAGCACCGATTACTCTTTCCGCACGCTCGAGCTTTTTAGCACGCGTCCGCGATGTTCCCTCGCGATCGAGCTTGCGATTAAGGGGGTAATAACGCGTGTCGCGCTACATCGTCGCCCGCTTCCCAGACGGCTCACCACTCCACTCGATCGACTCGGAGAGATTGCAGAAACGCGAGGCTAGTTTCTGATTGAATCTGTCGCATCGTGGCCAGACACTTACCGAGGTGTCGATAAGAATATTGAGGACGATGGAATGGAACTGCTGCGGGGAATTACGTGTTTAATCTGGGCGGGAATCGAGGAGCTGGCCGTTTGAAGTTTTTACAGCTTCCACTCAGTTGTTATAAGTCGAAGTTGTTGGTTAGGGTTTCGTGGGGTTCCTGAATTTTGGGGTCCTTTGAGGGAAGTTTTGGTCGGTTGCACATAGAAATTGTTGATAATATGTATTTAATTGTGGCATAAATAGTACTCCTATGATTGATGAGATGATAAATAAATAATTATTAATTGCTACCCCAAACTTTGACACGGCTTTTCTACTATTCTGTTATTTTTCGGTACCTATGAGACAGTTTTAAGCTCCAATCGCTCTACATAGTTATATCCCGGTCATACATCTTGAATCTGGTTTACATATTTTAAGTTATGAGTTTCTGGACGAACATGCACTAAATTTGTGTCGCAGAAATTAGGCGAAGAAAGGGGAGAGCAAAGACAGACTGTTGGATTTATTAGCAAGGCCTTGCTGGAGATTCTGGTCAGAGGGTGCTGAAAAAGATAATCGGATGAGGCATTCGGAAAATTCTGTTTGGCACGAATCCCTCTAAATCCTAAGCAAATCATCCATCACAGAATTTTGATCAAATGCACTATGCTTGTTTACCAATTCTCTGTGGAAATTCACATCGACGATATGTTATCGGATTCCACGCAAATGTTTAACCATTCACGCGTGTCAGAGGAAATTACTGAAAGTTGCTAGAACTTCTTTGTATGAAATCTCTCCCGACTTTCCTAGTGTATATTTTTTTGCAACGTTTAGCGTGACACCCCAATGATTGATCGTGTAAGTAGATATAATCTTGTACTCGTTAATACTGTGCATCACGCGAAGCTGGCGAGAGTTTAGACAGCCTTGTATCGAAAAATGTAACCATTCTTGCAGTAATTTTAGATTTTCAAGAAATGCAACGCGAAAGTGAAATAAAATCGGCGAATTTAGAAGTTCCACACGATACAGAAAAAAGCACTGTCGTTTTTACCGTGACTTCGTTATCGATTTGCACACGTAATTTGCATATATCTGTATCAGGTAACAATGCTCTTAATCTTCATTGCAAATCACATGCTCCACATCTCGCTAATTAGACCAGTATTCCAGCTACAGTCGATTGTAGTCTATATCGTTTTCTGTTCATTAAGGTCGCTGAATTACTTCCATTGCGTGAGCGAATTTGTGAAACATCTATATCAGCCAATGGCTGAACTCAGATACCGCGGGCAGAGAGATAAAATTGGTATTAGTAAGAATTAGAATTGAAGCTTCCGCATAGGAACTTCTATTCTCTCTCTTGTTGTGCAAGAATACTTACTTTTTCTCGCATCCAATGGTATAATAAAATTCGAGAATAATGGAGGAAGGTAACAGAACCCTCGACTCCAGGCAGAGAATTACGGTACTTTTAACGAAGCCACCGATCTCATCCTAAGGTAACGAATGAAGGCGATACACAGTCCATTGATATCCTCGTATTTATCATCGAAATACGACAAAGACCTTCATCGATGTTCACTTGCACACTGAACAGGAAAATCGGAAGAAAAATTACAAATACACGGATTGGAAGGAGAAGTAAAGAAAGGTGTTTGATAGGTGCTGCGCAAGGCAGATAGCACGACTCGTCGAGATGTTGACAGGAACAAAGCTCGCAATTTCTTTCGTCGCGAAGCTTCCACGAGCCGCCGTCAGACGGCGTCATGCCGCATTTCCGCCTCTATTACCCGGGAATAAGGTGCTCGAGTTGGGTTCTCAATGGCGGCGGAACGAATTCAACGGCGGACGCGCCGACTTTTAATGCCGTGTGGCTACCTCTCTGGCAGATTGCCTTACCGTTCACTACTTTACAGAGTCACGTGATCGCGTCACGAAATATTTCAATCTCGACATTCGTGTGTCCTCATTTCGGCAGTCCGTGTTCTGTCGTATTCGAGGGAGAAGCGTGGATCTTTGGGAACACGGATGTACGGAGAACAGTCGCTTTATCGCGATTCAATAAACGTAGTTCTTGAATCCTCCCCCATTGTAATTCCCCTGTAATACTCCACGTGCTCGTATCTGCCTGCGAGTACTAGCCTCCTCTGTCTCTGAATCATAAGGACAATCGCGACTTTATGGAGATTCATAATGAGGCGCGATATCTTGCCTTTCACCCTCATAATGACTTCTTCTGTTCCCTTTAAGAATAGCTTCATTGTTCCTTTTTTTATTTTTAATACCGACGCATTGGTCGGAATTATTCACCGTTATACCTGGCAGCTGGTTTTATTGTCCGCTGCAACAAGCGACCTCTGAGAAGATGATTTCGAGAAGAGGATCTTAGTATCGCAAAACTTCGCGATTACCCGGATTGTTCGACGTAAATTGCTGCGGACTCTCGTGTAAGCTGTCTTTATACAGTCCCAATGCCTTTGTTCGCGTCGTTGACAGATTTTTCAGAAATTCCAAAAAATTTCGGTTGCCGTTCGAAAAGATCCCTTTAAAACATTTGATTGTTATCTTGAAAGACAAAGATTGTGGACCTAGGTTTGTGGTTTTCTGAGCTATCGGGGGTTTCCTAGCCTAAAAATTGGGTTAGGAATTAGAGACAGATGTCTAGTCAACAGGATGGTAATTATCCCATTATTCTTCAAATTCTACTCACAAATTGCGTGAAAATAATAAAATAATATATTTGGATACTCCTCTATAAGAATAATACAGGAATTTTCAATGAAACTCTTTATATTCTTACAAGGAATCTCGGAAGCACACGTAACATGGTTTCCTAGCAACGTGAATTTCATAAATTCGTATGACTCGAAGTTCCGATGAATTCGAACAGTCGTACCTCTGGTGGATTATCTGAATACTCGCGTCATGAACCGAGTTTCTTTCAAGCTGGTGGCACCGTAAGAGTGCAAGTTGTTTCATGAACTCCCGTAAACTTCAGCTGTTCTATTAAAATGCGTACGGTTATCACTTGAGCGGCATGGTATCTCAGTGAAAACACCGGCGTTGGAATAACGGCACGCTGCGTGCTAGTGAAATAAATTATACGTGTACACGGCGCGTGCATGCAACCAGCAAGATAACACGATTACGTCAAAGCACATGCCACCGGGTCCACAAAAGATACGCATCAGCGCCAACGACGATGTTATAATGCACGATGCCCGCGTTGGCCTTTTTTTCGATCAGTGGTTGCGGCATGAAGCGCAAGTTAGCAGGGTTATGCCTCTATCACGATGTGTGCTTACTTTCACGGCAATTTAATGTTCAAATTGTGACGGTACCGCTGAGGGAGAGGGTGGAAAGCGTGGATATATACGTCACGAGAGCGGCTCGGTGGATGAAGTATTTATATGACGTGGTAGTTTTAAGCCGCATACAGACTTTCACTCCATTCGAAAAGACTCGAGAGAAATAATAAACGAATTCAACGAACACTGCCATTCTGTTGCGATTTCTGATTATAAAATTTTTATTTGTCACCCTTTTACGAGTAAGTATTCTAGCTGCCTTAAGACGATTAACACACTAGCGCCACCACGGTACACATCTCCAATAAATGTATCGTAATTGTTTTCAAACTTTACCGATGTGATCCTGAAATTTTATTCTTACTATGTGTGCTATATTTTGGCAAAATATTGTCGACACAAATTTTTCTTAGATTATCATAGATGATGATACTCTTCTTTCAATTTTAATACCTTTTGTCAACTACGTTAGTGACAGTAGTGATTCCTGGAATAAAAAAGCACATTGAAAAGCAGTTCAAAATTTTTTTTTATTTGCATCCACGTTCGATTATTTTTACGGCTGACTGTACATGTACATATATTTAATTAATCCCATTTTTCATGTCTATAGAAGGTACGTAGGGACACTTCACCTCTTCTTGTCAATTATATTAGACCTGCTTCGTGCTATCGATCGTAACAACCACAAATCTGAACAGATATAACTTCGTAATCTTGTAGGTACTACTAACAAGCAGAAGCGTGATGTTAATTGTATCGACTCGAGGAGAACGCGCCGAAGTTTCCTCTGTTCGTAGTTTACCGCGAGATGTCGCACAGAAACAGCAAGTTATTCGATCTTTCTCTCGACCAAGATCCAAATTTCGATGGCCAACTCTAGCAATTACTCCATACAGATGGCACCGGCAAGTATTCGAAGGGGAATTCGTAGTCCAACGAAGTTACTGACCAGACAGTAATCCTATAAATTCATTATCAAGAACGTTGATAAAGGGCACCACTGAGTCATTCTGAATATACTGAATACTATTCCATTTTTAAGAGTGGATAACAAAAGCGTAATTCATACCTTAATGTACATAACATGTATGCTGATTTCAGTGCATCATTTCTGTTCAACTGGCTTGCAAGATTTGTTTACCTTTCGATGGAAATAAATTTTAATGGATAACTATAATATAACAAAAGATTAGCACGATGCAGCTAACAAATTGAACACAGATATTTCTATACGTGTATCTCATTTAAAGGGGTTTCTGTGTTACAGAATTCCGTTAAACAAAGAGCAGGAACCTCATTAACAAATAATAAGTAATATTTAATTCACATTAATAAATAACGAGATTTCAACGAACAAATAAATTTTCTGATTCGATAAACAACGAGAAACCATGTCATTTACTGCACAATAAAATATTGACGATTGGACCTGCAAAATATAACTAGATTATTGCATAAGCCGAGAAGAAATTGCATTCGTGTTAAAAAAACCAATTGAAGGAGAAGAAGCGAGCACAGCGAAGATTCGAACTCTCAAAGATTCCCCGAGCGCGCCATAGAGGTGCGGGAAGCATCCGATAATCCGGCGTCATGGAAGCGTCAAAGATATCTGATCAGCGAGATTGTAATTGAAAACAAACCTGTGGCCCTGATAATTATCCGGCTAAATATTTAGCTTGTTCGAGCAACACAGCGGGGTAATTAACGCGGACCTTGAGCGGCATGTCGAATCCTCCTGTTATCATCGATTCTCAGTCAGTCTGACTATGAAGGCTCAGCGAAATCTCTCCCGTCTACGTATGCGTAATAATCGATAATTAGAGCTCTTGCACCCTCCGCCCGCGACGCTGAAGGATGTCCATTTGGGCAACGCGATAGCCCGGCCATGCCTATTATTATCAGTGCTAATCCCCAGATAACACTCGACATCGGTAATCGTGTACTCGCGTTATTGGAGTCTCCGCCATTATGGCCGTTACACACGGTCCCGCGCTCCTGCATAACCCCCACCGCGCACCTTCTTTTCCGATCGCAGCGCCGCCGCGTGGCTGGCGAGCCGAGCGAAGGTCCGCGATAGCGCACAGGCATCCCGTCTTTGCCGTGGGTGAATTAAAATTACAGGGCCCGCTGGTGGCCGTAGTTTACCGGCCCTCGCGAAACGTGTTCACCGCAGTGTGAATTATTAACGCGAGCATTTCTCATTTCCGGCGCGCTCATGCGCGACAGAAATTATTGGTGATCTCTGCAGATATATTATGCGGCCGCCACGATTTATACGTCATCACGCCGGGGATTGTACGGTTCACATCGATCCACCCGGGGAACTTGTACAGCCGTGCCTCTTCTTTCTATTTTTACTTCCTTTTCCAGGTTTATTCCCACCGTTTCCCGTCTTCCTTTTTCCTTCATTTTTTCCCCTCGCCTCGCTGAAAGCTGATACAGGACAATAACCGCGCAGACCTTAAATAAGCGCATGTATTATTAACGACGTGGAAAAACGGTCCGAGCGGAGATTTCGCGGCGGTAGAAACCACGGTTGCACCGCGGAGGCGGAGACGTACAGGAAATTTGAAAGTCGTTTTGGTTTTTTAAACTCCGGTGTTGCGTTTAGGTTGAGATGAAAAGTTATCTGATATGGATAAGATTAGGTGCGCCAGGGGTGTGGTAATATCGTGAACCAAAAGTTATGGATCGCGGTGTATGTGCTTCAAAGTACACGAATTTGAACCCAGCGAGGAGAAAATTTGTTTTAAATTAATAAATTTAAATTAAATTAAAAAAAAATTTGTCCAATCATATTTTAACGTTTCTGCCACAATACGGAAAGAGGAAACACCTTCTTACACCTGTGAGAGTACAGCAGGCGTACTTTTTAGGTTATGAAGAACGTTCTCTTGAAAGCATTGATACAGGATAATGATTATTTTAAAAATCAGCAGAGCATGACCTGTGTACATAAAACTTGTCCCTTTTGACCATTATATCTATTACTTTTTCAATGAGAATAATGGAGGAATTTTATCTGCTATCGGAGAAGATCTACATTGTCGACCTGGACATCATTTGATGCAGCTATAGAATAATCTAGTAAAATTCAAAAAATTTGCACCAGAGGTCAATAACAAAATGCTTGGAAGCCATATTGTGTATGCCATCCAACAAATTTCACTCGTTTATGGTTTTCAGGGGATATACCGCATCAGAAAGGATAATAAATTTATGCATCGTTTCAAAAGTTTATAAATACTCCCCATTCGCGGAGCAAGAATCGACTGAACCCGTACGCGTAAACTTCGAAATGATAAATAAACTACATGCGGCCTCTCCCTTCGGCTGTTAAAAATTCAAGGATTATTTATCACGTACCGAATTACTGTCGCCGTTGCTTGCATGTCACGCGTGAAACATTTCGCGCGGGTCGTGTATTTTTTGAAAAATTAAAAAAAATATATCCCCACAAAAGCAGATTTCCATTGCATTTAAATGCACGGTATCCCAACCCGAGGCGGAATCATAAAAGTGCACGCATGGAAACGCAAACGAGCCAAAAGCTACAGCCCTTCTAATTATTTCCACCACTAAAAAAGAATCTCCTCTCGAAGAAGTAAAATATAAAGTAACCTTTCAGCATACCGACAACTTTTATATACTTCCCCTAAAGCGAGGACACATTCTAAGGGTAACACGAACGAGTTAAGAATACCCAAGGTAGAATTGCAAGCTTAACAAGAATTAACGAAACATTATCGCGTCTATCGTTCCGTAAATCTTGCCAGGTATTTCATTATAAGCTTGCTTAGATCCAGCTAAAGGCAACAAGTGCTACAATCGAGGCAGCTAACGACGCCACGGAGACAGAGAACCGAAACAGATCGCCAGGGTAAGGGGAAACGGCAGTGGGGATGAGACAAGGGAGTGGGAAAAGCAGGAATAAAGACGACAGAGGGCATGTGGTGGGGGCTACACTAAAGAGGGACAAACGAGAGAATCGAGTCCAATAAATCGGGCGACTCCGAGGATAGAAATTGAGGTTAGTTCGGCCGTGAAACGCGGCCAACCGTTCGTGATGGAAGAAATTGCCGCGGAAAGCTTTAGCCGGTAATTACGTCATCCTGGGATATTCCCGTATGCGTCTGCAGGTCCGTGGACCGGCGTACGCGTAAAACCAGGGAGGAAAGGCAAATGGGTGTATTTCCCGCGGAGAAAAAGCGACGCGAAAATCCTCTTATTTCAAGGCAGCAGCGACGCGACAGCCAGCACCGAAAACGTCGACGTGCCGGACGGACGGACACGTCGCCAGCGATGCGAGAACTTCCCGGCCACGTAGGAACGATGTGTCCGCCGTTTTAGTCCCGTCGCGCGCCATAATGACGCCATCCTGAAACCTTTATCGCGCGCGCTCGCCGTGCGGCGGCGCTGACTGTTGGAAAAAAGTTCGGACGAAATGTGGACGCTTCTGTGCGACGAGAGCCTCGCGTGTCTAACAGACAGGCACAAGTTGGTATACCTAAGAAACTGACGCACACTGTGATACACGTACCAATTCGAGGTTCAGGAAGCTTTGAAGTTAGGTCGGGGTTGTTCGATATTTCCGAGTCTACGTTACGTTCCGTGGAAAATGTTTTGATCCAATTCATCCGACGTACGGATTATTTCTCTTAAGACCCGATATCTATACACGGTTGCTCCTGTATAAAGCGTTTTAAAGTTACATATTATGCAAATAATGTGTGCTTAAAATGCCGTGAAGGAAATATGTAGGTTATTTGATGAGCAGATTTTTAATTTGCAGACTTGCCATATGCAAACAGTCGTGCAACCGATGAAACTCGTATATTAGGTTCGAACAATACATCAGGGTTCAAAGAGGATTCAAAGAGGACTACATGTTATTCGAATTTATAAGGTAAAATGTAATTTGTTATTCGAATCATTGTTGGAGAATTATGAACGAATATTGCATAAAACAGGTTACTCGTCGGTATTAAGCGCTCACATATTTGAAGCACAATTTTACAGATTATTTCGAGTTTGCATTCTTTCATATTTATTGAATTATAATTAAAAGGGAATATTTTTAATCTTTGTTTGCTATTTAAATCTCTTGTTCGAATATTCTGCTAATATAGTCTTTGCTATATTCTATTTCTATATTTGCAGAACTATATCGATTCTAGTAAGATAGAGAACGCAAACGCATGTGGAACGATGTCTGTCACAGGATATAAAAATAGGGGTCACTTGTGACGTCGTTCCCAGTCGTGGAAGTAGCCTTGGGAGACCAATTGATTTTGGAACAGTTACATATATTTACACCGATTGCACTTTCACAGTATTTTCCAACGAAATTTGTCCACTTGGGTACCAGATTTGTAGCTCGAATGGTGCTGCTAAAATGATACCCAAGAGGCGAAGAGAGACAAGAAAAAAGAAATGGTAACGAGGAATAAGGGGATATTTAACCTACTTACGTTGCTTCTACCTAGCATTGAAATGAACGTAACATTGTTCACCTTCCTTCGCCAATAAAATTATATGCATTATAATTACCAGACAAACTGCTACTTAAAATATTCCAAAATATTTAACAAAAATTTCAAAGTATTTTTGCATATAGGTACAGTTTCACCTTTCCCAAAGTTTGCGGTTGGCATTTAAGATGAATAATTGACCACAAATGTCGAATTGAAGCCACATACAAGTAGATCACGAAATTGTCATATGCTATTCGGCGATTAAACATTCCCATCGCGATTATCCTGCCAGTATATGTTCGTTTAATAACACGAGCTGCGACGTAATAGGAAATTAGTGTTATCATCCACACAGGAATTGCTATTGTTACATGACACAGGCGACATGTAGAGCGTTAAAACAGAATTACAGGGACCCAGTTTTACGCTTCTAACAAATATATCACACGTGCAACAGCACATATCATTTCCCAAATCTTTACAATCATCAGGCGAGATTTATCGTCCTATTTTCCATAAACTCATTTATATTCATTCCCATAATATTTATGTTGAATTCAATAATATCATGTATATGCAATTTCGCACCTTGATTGTCAATTCCAACCCGAAAATTCAAAATCGAACCTCTATCCAGGGAATTGAACTCGCTTGAAGCGTAGAATAATAGATATTCCGGAGGTTTTGCGATATACTTTTAACTTTTTCAATTTCGAGTCCAAATAAGTAGGCGCCCGTCGGCGTCAACGGGATCAATTCACGCGATTCGAAAGAATTATGTAAGCACCATGGCGATTTATGAAAGCAATAATCGCGTCGTTTCTTCCACGCCATTATACGTCGCATTTCCAACATGGTGACTGGGACATACACGTAAATTGCGGCGCATCCTGTTCGTTTCACTTTTGTGACTCGTCTACCTGACACCGTTGCGCCGCGGAAATATATGGCGCAACTTGGTATTAGTTTATGGCGGACTTTTACGTCACGAAACGCGCAGGTTGTTACGCCTTGAAATATTCAGCGGGACGACGATTTCAGGCGAAATTCACACATGCAAATTCGCGGATGAGGCCGCGTGTTGGATGTCGTTTCGCGTAACATCTGCGGCGACAGTAACTGTTGTAACGAAAGCGTACAACGTACCAGTGACTGTGGCGACAGCAGCGCCACAGAAAGAGAGACAGGGGGCGCGAGAGGAGCGGTAGGTCGATGTATCGACATGGTACAGCAATTTGCTATCGACGACATCCTCGAGGATCCCTCGATATGAGATCGTCTCCACGACCTGTCTCCGTAACGTGTCCATAAAACTATCGCCTACATTTCCGCCGCTTTTCCTTGTCTTTCCCTTTTGCCAGTTCCGAGGTAGCACGTGTAAAATCGAACGGGAGGTTATCTCGTTTCTCTTTGTGATTCGTCGAGCAAGTGAAGCTGCCACACACCTAAGGCTCCTTGCCTGATATTTATACTTCCGGTCATGCAGAAGAGACAGGAAAGAAAGGGAACCATGATGTGACGTGGCCAACAAGTGTTAGAGGATATGGAAATATCTGACGTGACTGTACAGTAACATTATAAATTAATACTGTTACAACATCGTGAATTTCATTTCGGCATTTTGCATAATATTATATTGTCAAATAAGAATATTTGATGCCGATAATTAATCATAAATAGCAAGGACTTGGAAGACGATGTTCATGAATTTAGAAGTGTAACCCTAACTCGATCAATTGTCAAATTTTAGATCATAAAATATTCATTTTAAAACCGACAACTGAAATTTAAAAAAGGTTTACTGCGAATAAAGTGAGAGGAATATTAATGTTCTGGTAATGAGAAATAGGGAGAATGGCTTTTTGCCCACATAATAAATTTCTCCTGAATTACAACCAACATATGTCCTACCATAGATGAAGATCAGACTTCAGCCACAAAATTTTAAAACACCGCGGTCGAAGCAACGCCACTGAAAGAGCCAAGGTTGTTGAAAAATTTTAAATACGATAATCCGCTGAAAGCGAGTGTTTCAGCGATTCTACCTGCAGCATTTTTCATAGAACCCAGTATGCTACTCTGCTGCTTCTTTTACACGGCGAAGAGCTTGTTCGCCAGGCGAAACGCAGGTCTACGGCACGCAGCCGTGCCCTGTGTGCTCTGACAAGGTACACAGGCTGGGTATTTTCGCAGAACGGGCGTTCTGAGACAATACGAGGCTCTCGAGACGAGAGGGCTTCGTCAGTCTTCGCATAATGAGGCCGGCCTTGTTTCACTCTTCCACACTGGAGTACGATGATAAGGGCGTCTCTAGGTGGCCGGCTGGACGTAGGTTCTGCGACGAAGAGAGACAAAGATGTCGCGTGATACGAACATGTCGCGAAGAACATAATTGATCCTGAGATCCTCGAGTCCACGATGTCAATTATGAAGAAGCATCGTGAACCAATTAAGTTGACCTATCTAAATTTTTTGAAATTTTACATGGATGAGCACGAGGTTAATTGCGGCGAAGAAATTTAATTCTTCTAACTCAGCAGTTAAAGAAGGAACATGAAAGCTTGAAATAGACATTAAAATTTAAAAGTACCATCTCCTCTTTGAACTATATACATGATTCTTATCCTAATTTTATATTGTCGTCATATTTGACCTAATCGGTGATCAGTAAAGATGTAAAATTGAAATCATTACGTACGTTTTTGGGAAACAAACTATGCCAGTTTGTACTCTTGTCTGAACGAACACCCACCATCATCGACAGCTGTTAATCATAAGTTATTAACCTGATTCAAGGATAAATAGGAAGACACAACGAATTGGAAGAATTTCGCAACAACATCCAACAAGAGTCCTATCATCAGATTAAATTTCTCCTATCGTCATAGCCATTCCTTATTCTGTCGTATACCAACTAATATATTTTCTTCTTAATCCTCTATAAAAGAAATTTTATTTGCTCATTAAGGAAGGAGTTCTAACGAACTGTACTTCGTGTACTTCACTCTGGTCTGAAAGTTAGGGAAAAATAAAATAGTATAGATACACTGTTGTCTCTGAGTTACATGGTCTTTTAGAGGGCTGAATCCAATATCAGTAGAATTAAAGTTGGAAGCTTTGTCGACTTTTTAATCCCAGTAATGTCTCCAATATTTCAAAGACAATTAAACAGCCTTTACTCCAAGCCATTAATCCTCTCACAAGTGTCGTTTTTGTGAAGCTCATCTTCACAGGAACCGACGGTTCGTTTATTTTTATTTAATTTTCCGAGTACTTCCTACCACCCTTCGAGCTATTGAACGAACAGCAGACGATTCATTGGCGCACGAAAGGCTTAGAAGTTCATCCCCCGGGGCGAGTAACCTGGAAAGTAAGGAGAGATTTCAAGAAAGGTCGGAAGGATTGTATCGGAGGCAGTTTCAAGAGGGTCGAAGGATTGTATCGAAGTTTTTACCGTTGCAAGGAGCAAGTCGAGCGTTCGGCATCTCTACATTGTCGTTTTGTAGGTCAAGAAAGAGATGGGACGAGACCTCGCCACGGACTCCCGACTTTCGCCATTAGCCGTATTGTTTCGATCTTTGAAGTTGTTCTGTCCTTTACTATGAAAATACTATTTCCTGCGTGCATCGGATTAGCATTTGTTTCCCTCGTCCCGATTACTTCGCCGCATTGCCACGAATTCGCTTTACCAATCCTCTTCCTCTCACGTTTGAGACCCTCTGGCGTTCTTACAGCGTTGCTTTTTTAATCCAAGTGGCGCAAGTAGCTGAGTGAAGACTTTTTCCAAATTCCCTTCATTAATATTTAATTCTGTCTTTGCGACGTTTGCAAATTATTGCATTAGTGGATACCAGCGGTCAAATTTATTCCGTCACTGATAGCTATCGATGACCAACACACTGGAGCAAACTGAAAGCATATATGTGAATATACTCAGTACTAAAAGCATCATTGCACTACGAGAAGTTGCATTTAATTGATGCAGATAGCGCAGTTCGACGTATTTTACTGTCTCAGTAGTTTCAGGAACTCGAATGTTTGTGGTGTTTATCATAAATTCCTTCAGCATATATGCATATGTATGTATGACTACATACGAAAATTCCAGCTTTCGAAATAGTGGTAGTTGCTCAGTTTCACGAGTCTACTGTTGCAGCTCAACAAACTTAGCATCATAGTATTGTAAAATTGAACGCATGCGAGACATGTTAACCACTTTGAAACACTTCGTCACGATGTTAAGCGTTTGTTTCGCAAAGACCGTGGTACAATTTCTTCATGGCCGTTATTCCTCTGTTTCCTCGTGAGTAACAATATAACTTTCCCAAGACAAGTGACGGGTGTGCCTTGGAAGTGAAATAAGGAAAATAGGGAAATTTTTTCTACTACCACCATCTCCGCGTCTTCTTTTTCCTTTTGGCTTGCTTTCGGTACCGAATAAGACTGGTAGAGGCGACACGTTCCTGTCCCAGGCTGACACAGCGCACTTCGCCAGAAGTTTCGTTCAGAATTTTAAAATACCCGCGTCGACCGAGCGAACGGTTAGGTCAACTTGCAAACTTTGGAAAAAATTGAAAATCTTTTACCGCGCGCTTATGTGTTGTTACATCCCTGTTTACCTGATTTTCCATCAGTGGTAGCTTCACATACAATAAAAGAAAAATTGTATACCAGAAGATTAACTTCTCTAATTTCCCAATATTCTTAATCAGGTTTGAAAGCAAAGATGCTTTCCATATTTTATTTAAGAGCAATAAGAATAAGAACTACAGTCGCAACTAAACGAAGTCATATTGCCACCTGCGTCACGAATTGCTTCATCCCTGCTACGCCTCTCAAATACTGGCCCAGCAACAAGCGATCCAGCCGCAGTAGGGGCGAACAATCCGTACGTGTTCACACCAACTGACCTTTTCTCGAAATTACACGAAATCTATCCCGAACAGGGCTTAGTATTGTTTCCACGTTTCTCCATTGTCCTGCAATACCCTGCGGAACTAGCATGGGTGGGGTTAGAATAAAGAAAGGAAAGACCGATCCGCCGAGCTTATCGTCCAGCCTAGCTTTAGATGAAGGATCTTCTTGGTTCACGACGGGTCGTCTCTTCTCAGAGCTTCGTTATATCTGGCCTGGAAATATATTTCAATTCGCTAGAAGATATCGTGTCCCCTCTACTTTATATGGATGTTTCCTCAACCCTGATGGCGCGGTGAGCGACATTGTGGTGGGGGAAAAGTGAAAGGAACTAGCGAGTGGGGGAAAGGTGGGAGTGGGGGAAGAGTCGTGGTGGTTTACGCAGGAGCGTTTAGTCCGAGGCGTCACTTTATCCCTTAAATACCCAGAGGTATTCTTCCCACGGAATTGTACGTCTCTTTCTTTTCCTCGTCGTTGAATAGCCATGGATATCCTACGAGGATAGAGAAGTTACCTTGCTCCCTTTTTCAGACTTTCGTTTTTCCTTCTTATTCTCCGTTCTCTTGCTCGCGAAGCAATTTATACGCGCCTCCACCTTGCAAACAGCCACCCATTACTCGAGGACGATAAAGCTTCTCGAGCTTTGCGAATACGTCCCGGCTTGCATGCACGAGACCGAGTAGCTCCCTCTCTCTACCTTGTTCTGTTCCTGTCTTTGTCTGCCACGATTTATGTCTTTCGTAAGTTAAGAATCGTAAGAGAGAACGAAGGAGAAATTCGTTCGCGTTAATTGCCATGTACATGACACCTTCGACGAGTCATGGTAACTTTCGAAGATCGTTAGAGTGGAGAGGTAATTTCATTCAGAAGCTGACTGACGATTATTGGAATTTTTCTCGAGTCCTGGACGTCTTTCTTTTAAGAAATTGTACAAGTTAGGGTAAAATATTCGCGTTAGCTTTGTTTCGTGGACTGTTTTGTTGCATTGTTTCGTTACCTGATTCCGAGTTGGCTTGCATAAATTTGTTCTTGATATGGATATAATTGTTAGTAACACGCGACGCAACGTTGAGAATCTAGCCGTACATTTACTACAGGCTTGTAATTGCATGGACGAAGACTTATTGTTTGATATGATACAGTTAGTTTTACTGGTTAATAGCAGTTAACCAATTAATAATATCGGGGAGCGAAATCCGTCATGCAAAATGGTGTCCCAGAGAGAAAACTACCTCGCAATATCATTCGAGTAATTAATTCAAAATTAGGTATCGTGTAGCTAAATTTCTCCGTAATTACTTTTTCATTATTTCTAGTGAATATGACAGTTAATTATGAAAATTAATCCGACCAAGCTGTGAGATTTACATCGTCGTATTAACCGCACATTGAAGGACGCTATTATATCCTAAAATGGCACGATATAAAATGGTGACACGTGATCAGGAGTGTTCTAACGCTTACATAACCTATTTGAACCGGTGGATGAAAACGAAAAAATTGAGCATAACCTCTACATTTTAATACAATTTGTTGAAATCCTCATACCGTCATTCATATAATATCTTCTTACTTTTTGAATTATTACCAACAACAGTTATAATTATTAATTATACAGATATATTATACGATACTTGATTTTATGTAGAATGTATAAAACGTACAAATTCTCTAAATCTTGTACACAATGTCATATTAAAATTCCTCAAAACATTCCGTATAATGGCAGACTTTCTGTTTTTAAATACCGCCGACACAGTGAAAATATGGTTATAAACGTAAATCAACACTTCCATTTTACAACCCAACGAGTACTTTCGGCCTTTCGAAAATGCTATAAGAGTTACGATCGTGCTATCGAGACCGAGATCGAAGAAAGGCTAACAGGAAACTTTCCATCGTGAATAGAAGTTGTTGTCGAATTATTGCCGGTCCTTTCAGGAACAGTTCGTATTTCACTGTTGCATCGTAACAACGCCTCACCGAAGCGTCGTGACGTCGTCACGCGGTTGAAACGACGCGCGTGCATACGCCGTGGAGTATTCGACGCTTCGACTGATTGCGAGTTTACAGCCTCTGACTCGATAAAACTCGGTATCATAAAGTTAAAGCAACAGCAACAAGGAGAAAGGAAAGAACACAGAGGAGTAGACGTCAGGGAGAGAGAGGGGGGAGGGGGGTGGAAAATTTGAAGCGCATCGCGTATGCATGCGCTCATAAATCCACGGTAGGTGCGTGCACTTCGACTTTATGAGCCGTGTATACTTTGCTATTCCACCTAACCTCTGTTCCAATGACTCGTCTAAAATCAGCGATTCGCCTATTCATTCTGTTACAAAAGCGGTTAAAACGAAGGAAAAAGTACGAAGGAAATAAACAGCGGGAGAAATAAAATATGATGGACGTGTCCACACAGGAACTGGGTACCGGGACAAAAATTAAAATTATTTCGCTCGCATTTAATTAATAAAGGAGAGAAGTATATACTACAGGAGAACTCCTGCCGACATTACTGAACGATTCCCCTCTTTCATTCTCTCTTCAGCGCGTTAGCAAATACAAGGGCACAGAGCAGCAAAGAAAGAATGATTAAAGCCTGAACATTTCCTCCGCTTTCGAGGCTGGTCGAAGAATAGCGTTCTCAAAAGCAGTGTAAGCAATCTCGCCGCAGCAGTAAATTCCATTCAATTTATCGTCGTGGCCGACGCTTTCTAACGCGATACTCGTTGGCTGCGGTGTTTCTTATTTTTCACGGGTCGCGATCCTTCCGCCAATAAACAACCAAATTTCCATTACACCGGTGGAAAGAACGGCGAAAAAGCGGGACGATAAAGCGCTGCGAAAAACGGTGGGCTGTATAACCGTGGCGGAGTTCTAATTTCGTTCGCGGCTCATTGTCCGTTATCATCGCGCTCTTCTTCTTCCAACGGAAAACGCGAGATCGTTCGAACGCCGCGCGTTTAATGCTCGGGCCTGGGGAGAAAACCCGGAACGCAATTAATCTCGAGCCACGAGGAGCCGCCGGTTTCGTGCAGTTTCGTGCAGCACCCTGCCGTTACAACTGTAACGATCGTGACTGAAACGAGCGCATCCTGAGCTCGTAGCTGCCGTTCGTCCGGCCCTTTTGTGCCGTTCTCGCCCGAGAAAACCGGATCAGCCGCTCGTAAACTGCCGACGCCCTCCCGACCCCCTTGAGGCGGCTGATTGTGTCGATAAAAAGAGTTACGATTAACCCTTTTGACGCGGTAAGTAGTTGGTGCTCGGCGAAACCCGTGTACGACTCCTTTTTCCCATCCTCATGGCCATTGAAGTTCCTGTGGTTGGACTGTGTGATAAATGGTGTTATCATGCGTGGTGGAATCGTTGGGTAGTTGTAGAAATTGCTGCAAATTAATGTGCGTTCCTGTACCACATTTTGCATGCTTCTGCGAGCTTAGAGGGCGCTGCGAGTGGGTAGGTTTCCATTTATCTTACCGAATGGATGGCACGAGTCTTTTTATTGTTTACCGTTTATAGAGGTATCGCATACCAGGAAGTTTGACTCTAATAACTCCACTTGGTTCTTCGACTGGTTGTAGGGGATCAATTGGAATAGCTTTCGAGATTAAGACAGAAAGGTATGTCAGCATAATTGTTTATGGAGTAGATTACGTAGATTAGTAGCTACATTTATATTTGTGATAGAATTTTCTTGGGTATATGCCAATTTGTTCGCTATAAATTTTATGGAGTTTTTCATTCGAAAGTGACTTGTTATATCAAAGTTTATAATCTTAATTTCACACAATTCTACGATTTTAGACTTCCAAGTGCTTTCGAAAAGTTGGAACAGCTGGTACCGCAAATAAAGATTTATCGGGTTGATACGGTTATCTGGACACTCGAGGAGAAAAAGGTGCAAGAACGAATGTCGGGATAGAATATGTCGGCATAAAAAGAACCAATGGGACCATCTCGCCGGACCAGAACTTGAACCTTGGAATACTGCAACCTTCCACCTTATTGAGTTATCCGATCCGTCAGCAGATTTTGCCTTCTTATCCTCATATATATCAGGTATTATAGTTCAAATAAATGTGCGATGATTCTAGAATTTCTCAGTTGGTTTTTCTCCCTCTGCCAAGAATTCTGTCATACGTAACGTGAAGAGTGCAACTGATAAAATTGCTATAAATATTCCACATTGAAGTCCAGTGAATTATTCACGGCTAAGGGTAATACTAATTGACGTCCATCATTTAGCAATATGACATTCATTATCATTATCAAGTTTCTCTGCTCGCTGCAGAAAAACTGTCCTAGAAATGTAGAACTGACCCTTTGCTTAATATAAAATTCGTTACAAATTTTTAACCGTTCTATATTCAAAATACACCTTACCAAAGTCAGCCTTACCTCTAACTTTTTATCATGTAAACTTTGTAATCGTTAATCATTTAATCCGAAGTTAACAAATATTTCCGTTGCAAATGGTCCTTTGACAACCGTTCACAGCAATGGCGCGAAAAGATTTAAAAGTACGGGTGATGGAACAATGAAAGCATGATGAAGTCACGGTCCGCTCCGAGGATTTTTGGCCCATGCAGGTAATTGTTTACACGCCACGCGGATACCGAATTAAATCAGCGACAGTGTGTGGTTTCCGCGTGGACCGCGATCATGGCAGTCGGACGCGTCCGAATAGATTTCGCTAATGCGATTGTTCGCGAGCACGAAATATATAGAAAATTTGCAGGCTCGTTAGCGTTTAATATCGAAAATTATTGGCCTTCCCGGAAACCGATGAATGGCTTCGTCCCCCTTCCCAGCTTTCCTCCCACCACATCTCATTCTCGCTTGCCGTTCGCTGAACACATTGTCGCGTAATTAGTTTTAACTTCGTTAAAGAGTTATACCAGTAGCTCGACGACGCTTTGTTTGCTGCGAATTTACCCGCGTAAAAGGTAATTATAGGTAATTAAAGTCGTGGAACAATGCGTATCGTGAAGGAATTTTTGTTTACCCCTTATTTCACATTTTGTACACGATACTCGAGATTTCAACGCGAACGATACCTTGTAACTCTCGATACCCAGTATACGTGCCGTGTGCTTACGATCTTTACCGTGAATTTAATAGTTGCTGAAACATGTGCAATATTCAGCTGAAAAATTACCAAGCGTTTATTCCACTACTGAAGTAACTGTGCATGCTGTTACGATTTTTGTACGAAAAGAAAGTGGTATCGTGAAATCGTTGCAGTTAAATATCATTTATTTTACGCTACACATTTCGTAAATCGATATTACTTCTTTTTTTTATTCATTCGTACAGAACAATGTTCTCCTTTGTAGATCAAAATCACACTGTTCAACATCGAATGTGAGATTGCTTTTGTTGACTGTGTCATTAGTGAGGATGTGAATGTTTGCACGAGAGAATGAGACATTATTATGTTAGGCATCGATTACGTTCATCCTTTGTCTTCTATTATTATAACAAATTAGTAGCTATTATTAGTGTGTTCTGCCATTATTGATATAACCTCCTGTCCCACACAATGAATTACTAAACTTCGCTGATGTATTCATAGGAGAATTGCGTTTATTACAAAATGAATTTATGACGCGTTCGTTCTTTTTTTAAATAATTGCATGAAGTTCGTGCGGATTCGCTTCGTTTTATGTTAGGAAGTATCGGATGGGCCGTCAAATTCGCGAAGTTCATCGGGGCTGCTAGGAGGGATCAATCTCGAATCGAAACGAGGCTGACGGAGAGAGGAATAGAGAAAAAAAAATAGCACGAACAACGTTTCTTTAACGTCTATTCTTCATTACTTACGGTAAATTTAACGTGGGTACGCAACAGAGCATCCTGATATAAAAAAGATATAAAAAGTATAAAGAGCGTTTTACACACTTTTTTTTCGAGTCGTAATTCCTTCGATAAAAATGTATCTGGGTTAAACGCGGAGGACTGTTTTATATCTTCATTCTTCAACATGCCGTAACATCAGAAATTTTATCGCCGATTGTTCTTCTCTGGCTTAATCTGCATAATTAATGTAGTTTCATCTGCTCGCCTTGTAGCCGTATCTCGCAACACTTTATTTGCACATTATAGTACCTTTTATTTCGACTAACTCACCTGTTCCTCGTGAAAAGGAACGGCGACACCGTCGTGTTAACGAATACGAATTCTCGATGGGTTTCAAAATTCTTCTCTTCAGTTATCACAGAGAAATTCTTCTTTTGTCAGAAACGCAGGGTTCTTTGATCGAGGAACGTTAAACACTAACGCATTGTACTGAGAAATACTTCATTTGGACGGCCATTTTGACCACAACGTAATCTGGAATTGTTATTTGAATATTATTTGTATTTCGATTTTTGTTTTAATTTAAGCGAACAAAATTAATTTCAATTATTCCTATAATATAGCTTCAGAATGTATACGCTAAAATTCGGCATAAAACTCGGGATTTTAAATTATAACAAGCAAAAAGCTTCGTGCGTGGGAAACTTTTCGCCTAGAAATTAAATAAAAATATTTACCTTCCAGGTATTTCATGAAAAAGCGCAAAAAAGGACGCATTGAGGAGCTTGCGAATGTTACAAAACGGCTCACGAAGGAATGGAAAAAAGTTCGCATCGATCTGCTGGCTCGCAACGTTTCAATAAAAATTTCCACGTTCCACTTTAAACTAAAACCAACCAGCCATCAACAGCCGCAGTAGAATTTAATTAGCATTTCGCGACTCGTCAAGCGGTAGAGAATCCCATAACGTTGTGCGAGAAGCGATTCGACGATGGCTGACTAATTATCCTCGTTTGTTGCGTTACCTTTCCCGGCACGTGTCGCGCCTGTTCCTTTCTTCCACGGTTGGACACCAGAGAGCGCATCAGCTGCACCCATGGCTGACTTCGCGTAAAACATAACCCAACAGCGTAACCCGTTATTTCCTAATTTTACCTCTACAATCTTGAGATATCTACTTCTAGTTATTATACATCATTGGTGTTTCGATCGTAAAAAGTTCTTTATCCGTGAGTCCAATCATCGGCCACAAAAATCGAATTTATAACCCCAAGTCATGAGAAAGTTATTGGAAATATCATGCAACTTTTGCGTACTTATAAACACTATATCCAAGTTGCTTATTTCTATTAATATAACAAATTAAAAATAACTGCGTACACAGATATGCTTGAATTTCAATAGTGGGAGACACTTGATCTTTGCACTTACGATATTCACTTACGAAAATAATTATACGTAAAAATTAGAACGAAACTTGGACGAAAACGTTATATTAATATTACTGATTATAGTAACGAAACTGATATACTTATTCTTATGTGATATCTGATTTTACTATTACTCTTTAATTTTTATTTTCACTTTGCTCCTACCTACTCCTAACAGTGATCTATACGTTACTGACTAGAACAACAGCTCTCTCCTATTAATACGCAATGATGGTAAATTTGCCCCATCCCTGCAAATACATTAACGAGGTTACCACATTTATATTTGGCGGTCGGTGCGTGTGCGATTCGCCATCTGCGGGCGCCTAAACAACGAGAGTTTGGAAGTTGGGACTTGTTGGAAAAAGAAACATGGTGTAGTGTTTGTCAGCGTGAATAGTCACATGTTACGGGATCTTATATGGAGGTTAGTATTCAGTGTTATATCAAGCATATTTATTCCAACTTTTAATATATAATAAACAATCGTTTATTATTTGATTTCCTAAAAATTCTATTATCTTCAACACACACATATAAAAATATTAATTCTGTACAGTGAAAACGATCATTTAACCTGTCGAGGTGAGGCAAGCGTTTAAGTTACTTATTGCTAAGGTAAACACCCAGAGGAGTCTGTGTATCTCTACCTCAGTGAAAACAAACGATTTGCAAAGCCTGGGTCAACGTTGAGCCGACATTCGCCGCGGGTTAACGAGCCGATGGCACAGGGACACGCTCGATCGCAGGGTTAATTTGGTCGCAATGAGACCAAAGCCCCAAGCGTTCCCTGGTTGGATGCCGATACGGCGGGGTTACAGAGGGCCAGCGGCTGGCTCTAAGTCGGATTTTCGCTCAGCGATATCAGGCCTACGTCCGACACCATTGATCAGTGGCATCGTTCCAAATTACCCTTTAAACCATCCATTCGACAACGCCGGATTGTTCACTCTTCTCGATCGGCCGATCAGTTTTTACGTGCCGGTATTGCAGACGCGACTGACGTGTAATTTCTCTCGACATTTCGCCCTGGTCTGCCTGTAACCCGGCCGCGAAAAAAATGACAGCAAGGTTCGTCCAAGTTCCACTGCATGAAACACAATAGTGCACTCTCTTTCTTCGTCTGTCTCCCATTTCCTCCGTGTCTATCTACCTTCGCCGTTCACTCCGGTTCGCGAAATCCTCTTCCCTCGACAGCCCTTTCAATCCGCTTGATTGAACGAAATTCGGATCGACGTCGAGACACCCAGGAAAAACTCATTTTTGATGCTCGCTTCGAAGAACGATGGAAGGGAGTTTCGAAAAAACGTGTGGATATCCTCCGAGCAAAAATCACCGTCGCTTCGTGGAACTTTCAGCAATTTGCTGGCCGCGCATATGTGACGCCAGAACCGTGACAAGAGAATATTTTCAAAAATATTGCCGCTATAGAGGGGAATGTTATTGGACGGTGCCGAAGAGCCTTAAGCGATACATTTTTTCTCTTCTTCCTTTTTGCCTTTCATTTTTCTTTTTTTTCGATCTGGAGGATATTCAGTTTTCCCTAGGTTTTTGTGAAATATTCCATATCGTTGTGCGTTTTGTTTCTTGTGAAGCAATCATGTTTTCTATTGTAAATGATCCTAACAAGTGTAGTGATATATAATTGGAGACTATCGGTTTGTATTTCATATTCTATTACATTGATTACCGTGATATTTAACTATTATTAAACTTGTATATAGTATGTAATATAATAATAAACTATAAACCTTTTAGCTTAGGTTAGAGTATGTTGTATACAGTATGTGATATATATTATCGTACATTAAGCTAATATATAGTCATTGGTATAATATTAAATTATTATTTTAGGTTAGATTCAGTATTCCAATATTATACTTCCATGAAATTAATTTGCAGTATATAGTGTATATTATTATATACATATTATTATGCATTAACGTAGTATACAGTCCGTCGTGCAATATTGAACTACAACCTTCAGTTTAGGCATCCATTCTCTATCGTATTAAATCATGTCTCCAGTTGGACTTAATTCTCAAATTATGCTACTATTATATCCCGTATATGAACCATTCCGAAATCCCTCTTTACCACTGTCTTCGTCCATCGATCGAGCATTTGATCCCATCCGCTGTTATTTATTTAACGTTCGAGCGTCTCCATAATGGGGTAAGGGTGCAAACGTTTCGAAGCATACCTGTAATTTCGTCCGTGGGCTAGATAGTGCCGGTAATGCATAATGATTATGAGGTATTACGTACGAACATTGTGCACGCCCCCGCTGGAAGGTCCTTCATCATGTTCGACATGGACACGCCATATTTTCCAATACACAATCTGGGAAAGGAATGAAGCACGTCCGTTGATATATGGCGCCACTCAAGGCGTATAAGCGGCAGTAATTCACGGTATTATCTGATCTGGATGCGTGACTATGTGAAAACGGATAGCGCGCGTGAGAGAGAGTAGCAACAAGAGGGTGTCTGAACCGACGTCGAACGCGGAAGGGCGCTGACTGTCAGAAAAGGGAGAGGCAAATAGGAAATCGGAAATACTGGAAAATAAACAAAGAGAAATAATCATCCTTGACGATGGTTTACCAAAGATTGATACTGTATCGATTTGATCAAATCGGATTCTCCTTGCTTTGCGAGATTATTCCTGAATTTATGTCTCGCGAAACTGGCTCCGATAAAATACGATGGATATGTGCAATATCTTGTTGAAATATTCATTTCTTTCCATGTTGATTAATCACTATGTGATTACGCACTGTCGGAGTTACTGAATTGAACTCATTTCTCATTTTTATCAATATACAAGATTTTTAGTCCATAAATTGCCAAGGCATTGAAGAGTTAATTACACAAACACGTTGTCGGAATTATGCGCGTCAACAGATCCTCTCGGAGACAGGCATTTAAATATGTACTACAAATTGAGTTTGGCAATGTATCTCGGTTATGTCGGTGTTTTCGGTTATTGGAAGTACAGTAGCACCCTTAGTTCAGATGCAGTTCGATGCACCTCGCTTGCAGAAATAATCAGAGAGCATGTGAGCTAGGAATTTCGATGGGTATCAGTGGTGTAATGAATCACACATATACATACATAGTACAGTAGCCTTAGAACAGTTTTAAACTAATACAGAACTGGAAACTCCAACTTTGATTAGGTTAAAGTAATTATTCATTTCACTTGAACGTTTCTCTTCGTGTTGCAATGTCAGAGCTACTTGCGGCTTCAGCGTTGATCACTGATGGCTCATGCACTATCCAAACTGTTAACTGTGACGGGCGTCCTGCTAACATGAACATGATGTGTTACTTGCAATCAGTTAACATATTTTATTTTTGCGATTGCAAGAAGTAATATTGATTCTGTATCTCTTTCTTCACAAATGCCTAATTCATTGCCAGCTTTAAAGTAACATCGGTGGAATCGCGAGGATTTCTCGTCGCTTGACAAATTTCGTCAAATTCTTTCAGCCAGAAGTACCATTGTTCTGATAATTAAATTCACGACTACCTTTCTTCTAGCATTTACCCCGTACCCGCCCCTCCGTTCCATTATTACCGTCGTTGAGGGTTTTTATTCCTCGGTTCTTGCCACAGTTAGCAACGGCCCATACTTCGTCCTCGTTCCTTCGGTGACCGGCTTATATTACTGATAATTAATTGGCCTAGTCTGAGACTTCTATGCAACGCTTAAAATCCATTCGGAATTTTCGCCATTTGAGGAGTAACGAGCCGCATTCATGGTCTAGCGAGGGCATCGCAAATAAAGTATGCAGCTTATCGTCAGACGCAGTTGCGTAATTCGATGTTTGCGATTCTCTTCTCTTCTTTATGCGTTTAATCGCTGTGTCTTCGAAACGTACCAAGCTGTAGGCTGAAGGATTGTTAGCGATAAATGGTGATAACCATCCAGCATTTTCGTTAGCCCGGGACAATTCTTACCAGTACGTGTCAGCACATCGAAATGCTATTAAACACAGTTCATAGAGGGTGGAAGAAAAGGGAAGATCGAACTCGCTGAATGTTGCCGATATATATCATCGTACACTTTCCTCCATGATACGTGACTGGGGGCACGGGTAGCCAGACTGGTTCCTTAAATCACTGAAGCAACGCCGGGGAATAGTAACCGGTATCCTCGCTCATGGCACCATATTCCGCGCACGATTTAGCTGGAATCGGATGCCCGGCGATCGTGTGCTGCGGTCCACGACTATTCGCCGAGTGAATGTAAGAGAATAGCGGTAGGGTCGATGGAGGTGACTCGATTTCCATTGCTTATAATTATTGATTTCGTGAAAAATCAGCGGAGGACGTGAAGGGAAACTGAAACAGTCGAGCAAGAAATCGGGGAAAACTTGGTTATGGACTCTTCGAGTTTCCGAAATAGTAACTAGGATTTCTTAGGTATTTGTAACGCTGATATCTACCCTCTGTGCTATAAGATTCTTCTTTAGTGCAGAAATCTCACGTGACAGATCACGCAGATTTTGTTATAAACATCGGTGTCCTGACACGTTGGAGCATAGCTTCGAAGAGTTGAATCACATGTCGAATCACGTTCGACAATGACGATCATTCAAGTTCAAATCTGCATTCCCTCCGCACTGAGTTCACGAGTATTTTGTCTGATCAGACGTCCTCGTATATCAATTCCTTGTCCTCCGCTGCACTATATCTCTCTTATCCAACCCGACGCGTAAAACAAGCACCTTTATTGTAACACAAGCGTCGAATTCCCGTGTCTTTGAACGGCGGTAACATCGCACCAGGGTTACTTCGAAATTATCAAAATTAATATCACTGGTATAATAACTCAACGCGTATCTACCGAAGAATATCGAATTAATCTAAAGTAGATTGGCTGCGATAGCTCCTGGAGTATTGTCGAAACTTTCTTTAAACTTAGTCTTCGGAGATGGGATTCTACTCGTTTGTTCGAGCACGACCGGGTTCTACTTGTTCTTCCAGACACGATCCGTTACAACTACTAGCATGCACGCTCGTATACAAGTCTGGTTCTACGTGCTCATCCTTACACGATCCCATTCTATTGGTTTAGCTTGGAACCGGAGACGCGAACTTTCGATATAAATACTTTCAAGCGCAAAAATAAATCCTGCCTTTTTTCACACATAATAGTTATTATTTGGTTCTTACTCTGCAGATCTAAGCTTCACGATCGGCCATTGTAAGGCTTATCACGAATTTGTCTACACTTGATCTCGCTTCTAATTTTATGACATTAGAGTTAAATAGAAGAAAGCAAAACGTGTGCATGTCAATTCGAAATGGTTGTATCCCTCATCAAAATCACACTGTGAATTGCTATTATATAGTTATATTCTGTCATAAAATTTTGGAGTAAGTATTATCCTGTTCCTTATTGTCCACTTATCTCAACAGATACTCTAATTTTGTTTATGACTTGGTTAAATATCCTATTTGATGCTACATATTCCTTATTTTTCCAAATAATCAATCCTTCGTTCCCACATAGCTATGCTGTTACAGTTAGACTCTCTAGAGAACATTGGGCATCAGCACCGCTCCATCTACAGATGACTCACAGTGTCCGAATCTTTATCAAACAGTGCTCGAACGTAATATAGTACCAAAAGTGACCCGCTCTGTTTGGGCACTGACCCTAGTCTTCAGAAACTTCATAGCACTGTTCATGCTGACAAATGCTAGAAACAGGACCTAGTCTAACACATCTGTAAACAGCCACATCATCCAAATTTGCCCTGAAAATATTCCTCACAATCAGTCTGACCCATCCAAAAACTCTAATGTCCCCTCATTAAACGAGAGCTTACCTCACACCGTGGTCTCTTTGTCCCATGCAAAACAAACCGCCGTGAAGCCCATCTGTCAAACAATTCCCCGACGAAACTCGAATCATTTAATTAAGCACTCCCGCCATCAACGCATGACATTATTCAAAGCACGCTGCCCTGAAAGCATCCCTCTCTCGCCTTTCATTTTTCTCAAAAGCTTTGAAACGTGTTCGTCTGGTAGCACCGTCTCGCGTGAAACGTCAGTGGCGCACACGAGGCTTCATTAGCGGAACACGGATGCACAGTGACGGGGTGCCAAGAAAGCGTCTAAAGTAATCCCAGCTGGTTGCCAGGACGAGAAACTTTCCTGGTCCTTGCTGCACACCCGGACACGTTTCGGTGTTGAACAGTAAAGCGGTAATGCATGACGGAAGA
>NW_016907953.1:417070-527218 GCF_001483705.2 Eufriesea mexicana | reverse complement strand
GGAGCAAACTTAAATAGTGAAAATGTCTTTTGTATTTTTAAATACGTAAATTAGGTTTCGCGACGGGAAACAAGCCTTCTGTACCTAACTGGATATATTCAAGTATTCTTTCAGAAATAAGTTCTAATTGAAATACGTTGGGGTACACTAATTTGCGTTAGTCTAATTGATGAGAAATATGCAGTTATCGGCAAACCTTTATTATCGTATTAGGCTTTCGAATATTCAGAAAAATATTTAGAACAAGATTGTAGTTCTTTCAAACACAGTTATTGCAAATATACATCATTGGTTGGTCGGAGAAAATATTTTAGAGCGAAATAGTCACTCGTTGCCACAGTACTCACTAGCGCCACCACGACCCGTAATTCCAACGAACGTACCGTAAGCATCACATACATTACTTTTTAATTTCACTGGTGTAACCTAGAAATGTTTCCTTCACTTCATGTATCATTTCGTTTCCAGCAACTTCATTTGACGGATATCATTCTATAGTTGAACGTAGCAAGTGCAAGCATTCGTGTATGTGTGTACACTGTGATGATAACGAGCAGAAAAATTGCACGTACATGCACGCTAATGATGCAAATGGGTTAATAAGATATAAAACCAGCAGTGGAGTATGTCGCGACTACCCTCGCAGCAACGGAGTCTCGCGAAGCCACTTTCCACGCTCTCTTATCGCTCCTCCCTGGCTTTGCGAATCGAAAATATTTACAACATCGCGAGTTCGCGTGACTCGGCTTGTTTATCAAACGTACAAACGCAGAACGCTTGTGAGCCCTCTGAACAATACCTCGCGTAGGTTCCAACCGGTCCGCGTCAAGATGTAAACACGTTCAAGCTTCCGGGCGACCACGGTAATTTAATCAACTTCTTAACGGCATCCTGGACGTTTTAATATTTCACGTAAAACTATCCTACAGAGTTGCTTTGCTCGCCCTGTGAAAGTATTTGGGCGTCGTTTGTCAACAAGTAACGGCTTCGTGGCACGAACCACGGAAGTCGGGCTGGCTCGGCTTGCCGTGCGTTTAAGAGGATGTCAGGTTGAAACAAAGCCGATTAAGCGCTTAAGACCGAATCGGTTGAATGCCTAATTACGTCGTGAACGGCGTTCAAGTAGATTCCTCTCGCCGACAATGCTACGACCTTCCTTTGTCCCTGCTCCTGTCTCTATCTCTCTGGCTATCCGTCTCTTTCTTTACCCTATCTGTCTCCTACGGTTTCACCAAATCCTGCGTCCACCCCGTGTAGAATTTTTCATTAAGCCGAAATTAAATCGACTTGTCGGAAGAAGATTGACGTATCGAATTCTGCACAATCGATGTATCCCGTTGGTCACTTTGGGGCTGCGAAATCAGCAATTAGAGCGCTAGACCGCTCGCATGGACGCATCGCATCGTGAAATGGCTCACTTTGTTTTACGAGACCGTGCACGGGGACCGTGCCATTTCGAATATCATATCTCCATCGTTTCACGCAAAATTGGTCGTCATAATATCAAACAAATATCGCGAAATGGGCGTACCTAGTGCAGATCTAACCTCAAAACTCGTGTACTACGCGACATAGCATCGTTCGATGCAGCGTCCAATTTTAAATTTCCATTTCAACTTTACTAATAACGAATTTCTATTTAACGACAAAATCAATGATTTCCCTGTAATTCTATTCCCTTTCAAAGTATAGCGTAGCATGTGCGAGATTTATTTATTGTAGACGACGATTATGTTTAATTTATTCATATTTTGGGACAGTTGATTTTACCCTGTGGATTACTTATTAACGATTCTGGAATTTCTTTAGTACCTTACTGTGCTTGGATGTGTTAAGTATATTTCAAATTCCTTTGATGTACAATACACCAGCAGAATGATAACATGCATTCGCAGTGCCTGTTGAACTGGATTCTGCAAAGGTCTTATTATTCATAGAATCACTAGTGATACATTTAATTACAGTATGCTCAGTTGAGGGTCATAAACACAAGCACTAGGGACTATGTTTACTATAAAATGAAACTATTGTTGTGAAGGAAACATATATTGTAAAATAAAGTTATGAAAATTATGGAATGAAAGTATGTGTAATAGGACCTTGATTAAACAGCTTAATCGAGAGACAAAGAACTCAACAGTAGGTGAGATGATGGGAAGAATTAGATGAAATCCTATTTCGTGAAATACCCAATTATTTAAACCTGTCTGTCCCCCCTTCTAGATTACATAAATATAGTCCCACTGTAGTATAGTACACACGAAATATTACATCCACTGTAAAAGAAAATAGAAAAGAAAAAGGAAGTATCGATTGTACCTTTGGAGAAATTTCTATCACTGGTACTCACGTTACGAGATTCATTCCATCGGCTTAGGCGACCATTTACCAGTCCGTGGAGCCGCCAAATCCATGTAAACAATCAAGTGAAACCAAAGGAAGTACAGAGTCCGGAGGACAACAACGAGACTAGGGACTCGTGCGTCACAGCTAGGAAGCCCTTTAAGTGCAAACAGGAAGATCCTAAATATGCAGCCCTCATACCCTTTACAGCGCCAGTGCCAGTACATCCTCGCGCCTTGTGAAACGAGATTGCGTCTCGGAAATGTTTCGGAATGTTGGTCGGTCTCCGTTTGCTAAATACATACTATGGACGCCGGAAATGTGGGCATCCGTTTGAGAATACATAGCCGGGCGTTGTTGTACCCACAAGAATGTGTCGCCCCGGAAAGAGATTTATTCATGGAATGATATTTTATGTTCAAAACGATTCGCCTGATCGTCAGCTAAACCTTTCAGTCTACCCTACGAAAATAACCGCGTCATCCGAAACGAAGCCCCAATTTATATGCTAAACATGGCACTCGTAGTCGGAGCATCGGTGTTCCCATCTAATCTTCACCGTTGTATTCGTCGATTGGCGCGAAAACGAATGGAAAATATCCGGCGAACATCGGAAGCTACTTTGAAGCCTGTTTTCTTACCGGCAAGTTATTGATCGGGATTATTTTTGAAGATCGGCGTCTTACTGAAGATCAATGTAAACGTCGAGCTCGCTGAACAGTCCACATAATTTTAGCGAAAATTCAAAGAGCATACTGTTCTCCTCCTCCGCAAAGAAATTCGAGTTTACCGGCTGGAGCTGAAATAATTTTAGATTAAATATTAGCTTAATCCCCGACATACAATTCGGAATATCGTCAAGCACCGTTAAACCACGAATATGCGTATCCCCGAATTTAAACCCATCTTCAACTGTGTTGCACACTCATATTTATATCTCGAAAGTGGATCATGAAATTTATCCCTAGTAGCCCCAAAACTCAACGCCATATCGTTCCACGTTATGCAATAATTTGTCTCCAGCACGCCGCCATATTGAAATAATGGTTCGCCGCTGTTATTCTACTCCGCGCGAAGAGGTTAGGTCTCGATCATCCATCGATGGCACATAAAGTCCGCAGCAAAATCTGCGTACGAACTTGCAACTGACACATCCGACTTCTTTGGCTGATCCAGGGACAAGGAGTCGACAGGGCACGCCTCCAGGCGAGCAGGATCCTTGACAACTGGAACAGGGCCAATCTTAGGAGCGTCGAACTTACGCCGTCGGCAGACTTTCGAAATTATTACCCAGCCGCGTCAGCAGCCATGGTGTTTGTTTCCGTCCCGATGCTGCCTCTCTGTCTCACCCATTTTTCTTCCTTGTCCTCCTTACTCCAGCGCCTGTCACGCCACCTGCCTCCGACTTCGCACCTTCCAGTACCCCGCCGCGCTTCTCCATAACTGGAATTGATGTTCGAGCAATATCGACGAGCGTGTCTACCCGAGGAAATAAAGTATTCCATGATCGATAGCTGCCGAATGGAACGGAACGGGATGTGGAACGGTGTGGGGGAAGTTTCATACGGTTCTTTCGTTACAAGCGAAACACGTGGCGCACGAAGCACCGGCGACACGGAAAGAAAAGCAGAGATCAAGGAAAAAATTGTACACCGGTTATGGTGAATGGACGGGACAGAGCGAATAGATGGTATGGAGTGGTTTTCTGCAAGCCGATTATCTTGGTCGTGATAAGCGGATTCCCGTAAAAACTTCGCCACGGCTGCGCCTCAAATCCGCCATTCTTATAATACGAAGCACGGTTACGACCATTGCTTTCCGATTTCTCGAGCGGTCAGATGATGGGGACTATCAAAAGGGGTGGACCTGCGAATGAAGTAGCCCGGATAAGGTTATGTATTCACGCGAAGAGAAGCGCATTTTGACGGCTTGATGCTTGATTTATTCGAATGACGTGCAGGGGATATAATAACGAAGGAGATTAAGGGATCATCCGTTTAATTAGGTTTATTGTACGTCCCGACACTTGGTAAACGTCCAATAAAATGGAAAACCCGTGCAAGGTAATTCGAAATATTATTGGCTGGCTTTCGTGACACGTCAGAAAAAATGAATAATTGACAAAGCAAGTGTCGTCAAGAGGCTATTCGCTTGACGCATGGAAGGTAATTTCTCACAGACTGTGACACATTGACATCTGCAATTAATAACATAACGGATTTACAAAGTCCAATTTAGATTGTTTATTCGCCGATTTTGTATGTATGTGTATTTAAACTAAATGTAAAAATCGTGTTTCTGTTTGTTTTAACCCGATCCTCGCTAAAATTTTGGAAGCTTTTATATATGATATCGTGCAGGTAAATTGACATATTTCGACAGTTTTTAACACGCTGCTATAAATCTCGTTCCTCTTCCTTTTTCCCTCTTTTTTTTTAATTTTCTCGTTTATTCGTCATCTGTTTTAATCAACGACGAGCAGATATTTCAGTTTTATCCGGTGCGATATAATAATGGAATTATATAGACATGTTTTGTACATTGGGTCATATTCGTTTCATTCAGTTCAAAGCGGTAAAGCTGCAGAAATATCTAATTTTGTTTTTCGAAGTTTTTCAGCCTTCTTGTTTGCAGATACTTATAATAAATCAAAGCAATAATACCTGCCCAATGGTAGTCGCGAATCTTTAGCCTCATTTGAAGATCGAACAATGTTTAATGAGTAACGAGCTGCTGCAATTATCTAATTGCAATCGGGGTTCACTGATTTCACTTAGAGGCCCATTAGAAGGACTGCGTGGTTTCAATTATCGAGCAATTAGATGAAACGAAATTAACCGTTTACCGGTATACTTCACTGCGAGGACTGGCCAAATTAGGAGCGCCCCTATTTCCAGTATTTTATTAGAAAATTTAATTAAACCTCATTCAATTCTGCTGCAAAGTAAGGATCATGAATATCCGCCTGCTTTTCGGAATATTCCTAAAAAAATATTTCCAAATATCGAATTATTAATTAAATGTTCTAGTAATTTCGTAGAATGTGTGGGTTTTATTGACATTTTGTCCAGGAAAATTATTAAATTTACGCTTTCATCGAATTATTTCTAAAATAATATTTGTACAAACCATTATCGGGATATAAAGTTTCAAAGTCGACACCTTTCCAGACTCAGCGTTACCTGGCGTGCACTACGTGTAGGTGGCGCCACTGAGTCTTATATGTACAACATGGCAGCTCTAACAGGATGAGTAGCATATCAACTTTGAATCATTATATCTCGATATTGACCGATGTAAATAACACAAGCGGCTAATAACATTTTGGGAGGCAATTCGTATTTGGTCAGGTTAGGTTATGTTAGATTTTAAGAATCTCGTAAAAAATGTTGTTAGTAATTAAAAAATTTATGTGGTTAGTGAGATCACTTTAAAGGTTCTGTTGAATATCTTCGCGTAACATTTACTTGACATACCTTTCATACCAAGTAAAACATATGGATTGAATATAATTGAATATTCCTTCAGCATCTTTAATTTAGAAAATAAATCGTATTCTCAGGAATATAATTTCTACTCTGTATTTGTTGTTGTATATTAATATAATTATCACACACAACATTGCTGAACGCGTAAGACATTTTATCCACGTTAAATGATTGTTAGTGTGTATTTTAATTTAGACTGTTTCCGTACTTTCAGGTTAAACTACTTGATGTCAGGATTAACGCCAAGCTGGTATCACGCGACGAATATTGCCCTGCACGCTATTGCATGCGTTTTGGTCACAAGGGTGAGCCTAGCTGTGGCATCGCTGCGTCCAGGATTTGCTGCCTTGACAGGCTTGCTGTTTGCTGCTCATCCTGTACACACTGAAGCGGTGAGTAACACTGATGCTTGAAACAGCGACGATAAAGGTGTACAACCACGGAAGCTTTTTTCGTAGACGGAAAACTCGAAATGTTGGGAAGGATTTTGGAAACATCCTTACTTACAAATGCAGACAGAATTTTATAACATACGCTCATACGATACAGATGGATGTACTCCGAAGATGCAAGTCAATATAATTATTTAACTAGGTAAACTGATTGCAAAATATAAAAATGATTTATTTATTTAAAGTGCATAATTTTTGCTAAACAATATTCGTGTGTTGCACCTTTAGAGTTGTTGTAACAACCTTTATGTCATATGATCGGAAATAATTTCATTAAAATACCATTGACCTCGACTACGTGTAACTTGGCATATTTTCCGAAAATTCGAGTTAATTTCGAGGTTCAGGAACACTTGCGGTATTCTAGTTACTAGTGGCTGCTCGTAGTTTGATCATCAAGTATGTTGCGTGCAATAATTTGTAGAGATTAACGCAGGAATTAATCCAGAATCTTCACGTTCGCCTGGTTGCGAATTTATCTTAAGCCGATCAAGGCATAGGAGAGTGATTGGTGGGAAATCTCTTGTACTTCTCGTCATATCGTGCGCACGATGCGCAACAACAATAAACTTCGACGTCAGTGATAATGTTTGCGTACGTAGCCTGCTTCAGCAAGGCACGTAGTAGTGATACCGTACTCGTTATTACCTTCGGTTATCTCCTATTTCACAGCATGCAGGTTTAGGGATTATTATATAATATAGTAATTGAATAAGGATAACCATTCGCACGTGAATACGGTAAACGTTACCAAATATAATATATAATATAAAATACATAAAACATGTTACATTTGTATAGAATATGTATATACGTAAATAACTATGTATTTCATGTAGAAATTCTACAAATTCATATACTAACTTCACCTTCGGAACTAAATTTTCCTTATCGAATACTGCCATAACAAATTTGCCCAGTGTGTATTTACCATTGATTATTCAAGGCAAGAATGGTCACTGGTCACGAGTTCGTTTCCCATTCTCCGTAATGAAGATCTGCATAACAATAATCTTCGTTGCAGTGTTTAAATTTGCATCTTGCAAAGGCCGAGGCATTCAACTGTCGAAGAAAACTTGGAGAAGGTCAACGAACTTTCTTTCTCACCAACGATGAAACAGCGTTGTATTATTCGATCGAAAGCTTCTTACGTAGGATTATTAACGCGAGACTTAGTTGGTGAAATAAGAATTTCGTCTTGCGTATCATACTGATTCCCAGTGCTTGTTTGTGCACTACATGCTTAGAGTTCGTTTGCTGGTCACGCACCGCATCTGGCTATGTCTCACGCGTACAGATGTTGTTAGTGTGACTAACCTCCAATTATCCGTGCTGTTATCGTAGCATGATGCTTGTATTAGGAATCAGGTCAAAGAAGTCACAGAGCTTGCTATCTCTGATCCAGTCCCGTTCTACCGATGTAAAATGAGGTTCGTATTATTTTGGACACATGAACAACTTTGTAGGTCATGTTTCTGTAGTGATATTGAAGCAGTGATAACGACGATGATAGTCAACATTTTCTAAGTAATTTGTTATTAAAAAGATAAAGGTTGAAATTACCCAAGTGGATATCTTCATGTGGATTCATTTAAAAGATACAAGTGGCCCAAATGCACGCGTGAGGAACCTCAAAACAACTGCATGAGTGACCATCTATGTAGACACGAATATAAAATGAATAATCCAGGCCAAACTTTTATACCATCTTCCCCATATTTTACTTCGGGCGATCATCGGTATCTCCTTGAAGTACAACCCCATATTTAATATTTTAGAAATAGCTTGGAAGTTTTGACGTTTTCAATTATCCGCTGAATCGCGCTACTTGAAATTCTTAATCTCTCGTTCATTGCTGCATCAGATTAGCAGTGAAGCGATGTGAAACAAAAATCTGCCGATCCGGCCAGAGGATCAATCGAAAATCTGCATTCCCGAAAGGTAAACGGGGACATATATCTCTAGCATGATTCAATGCTGTCGTCGTGATAGTTCATCGCGGAGGAAGACACAGTGGACAAGCGGGAAATCTCGAAAGCAAACATTCCATTCGATCGCACAAGTGTGGGCTCATCGTTGATAATGCCGCGAGCGATATTTTGCTTTCTATACTGTCCAATCGGAATTACAGCTCTCATCGGTCCCATCCGATTCGCTCGATAAGCTCATCATATTGCTATTCAGCCACTGCTCCGACAACAGACGCGGAATCCCTTTGTTTGCCTTGGCAGGCGTTGTTTACCAAAATCATTAAACCCGGACAGGATTGAATCCTTGATCGGACATCGCCAGGGGTGAGCGTTAATCAAGTTGAACGACGAGCTGCCGAAAAGCCTGGCTTTCCAAAGACATAGTCCTTTGTTCGCGCTTGAACGGCCATTTATCGCGACGTCGAATGGCGTCGAGGTTCTTTGTACGGGTTTCACTACGCCCGAGTCGAGAAGCGTGCGGCCATTTTGCGACTCGCGCGTGTCAGCGACGCGCCATCTCTTTCATCCGAGAGCTGCATGCGTGCGTGCACGCGCGCGCGGACGCCAGTGACGAGACAACGAGACGCATCCCCCTTGTCGAATCAGTTTGCGCGGGCCGTCCGCTGTTTGCCGAAATGATCAAGCGGTGAAAGCACGGCCGGTTTCTGGCTGTCGGATCAAGCCCTCGACCGAGCGCTGAAAGTTAGCGCGTTAATTAAGTACAACAGCACTGAAGCGGCTGTTTCCAGTGTAAACCCTGACGAACAAAGGATGAACCGGTTCGGAAGAGAGACAAGAGTGAGAGGGAGAGGGAGAGAGAGAGAGGAGGCTGTGAAGAGGGTCACCGACCGTCCCTGGACTTCGTCGCGTCGAGGGTACGCGCGAATTCCCACGATCGATCGATTATCACGCCTGTCCGACCCGTTATATGGGTCAACCTTTCCAGTCTTCGCCGCTCCGCGAATTGATTGCTAAAGTACCTGGAAGGAAACTGGCTGGACGTACCGATGCGGAAGCAAGTCTGTTCTATTATACGGGATGTCTGTTAACTAGCGGTACAAGCGTGCAGAAGGTGATTCTACGTCTAAAATTAAGTCGAAAAGAGAGAATAAAGTTTTCCCCTACGAGGCCTCCTTTTCGTGAAAATTGAGCCTGAAGAGTCGTGGGATGCGCACAAATTTAATAGTTTAACCACAAATTTAACCTTGGCTTTATAAATTCTAGTGAAGTTTGTATTTTGTGTTACTCCGTCATTCGATCTACTTAATGTAGACACAAGGATACTTACAGCGTTTTTGAATTCGAAGAGATAACGAAATTCTCGCAAAAATGGAACAAAAACTTTTCTTCTTTCTTTTCGTTTTATTTTTAGGCGCGGTATCAATTCCGGAAAGTACGTTGGTCAGATTAGTACATCTTTCGAGAGTCATATAAAATGAATATAAACCTGCTCTCACCTAGTACTAATTTCATTAGACTTTTGAGGTTCACGGAATTCGACCAAAACTCTCAGTACCTACATTGACGTTTACAATCACAATAATGTCTACTTTAGCATTCCTCCCTTAGTACTACTCCTTTCCCTATTCCTTTGAAGCAACCCTGCCGGTATTATTTCAATCCAATGCAAGTGCCAATTAGACATTTGGGCTCGAAGATAATTTCTGTTTCTTGGTGTGCACAACTGGGAAGATATTCTCCGGTCTGAAGGATATAACAGTGTTCTGAACTACTAAGTGCATATTTCAGTTAAGTATCTGCCTAAGTATCCATCCCAAATAGTTACAACTCAGTTGAATGGTTTCCGGTGATAGTATGCGTCCTTGTTGTTACATATACTTAAACTACTTATCAGATTTATCAGTATGAACAACTTAGCTGATCCATAAATCTAAACAGCGCGGTACAGAAGTTCTGTATGGTCTATACTTTGGTTGTCGTATAGTCGTATAGTCGTAGCTGTTCCGAGTTCTCAACTATTGCTTCTAAGAATTGTTGGATGCGACAAATGTTCCTTTGTGAACCCGTTTCCAACTGCCGTTCCTTCTTGCACGCGTGTGACTCCGATCCTGGATTCGGCGTTGGCCTGATCAGCCGAACCTGTGTTTACCGATTACCATCCAATTGCAGCGAAATTGCATGTTTCGATGAATGTGATTCCACGTGTTGCTCGAGGAGGTAATCACACTGGACAGGTACCAGGATCGTGACGAATTTTAGAGACGGAATTATTTGTTCTATTACGTCCTATTGTTACAAAGAAATAAAAATTCTCAACGTTCGTCGAAATATTCTGCCAGTTTCCGTTACGCTCGCACAAATATCTCAACACATGCACCTTAGCGAGGCAGACATGTTTGGCCAGCAATGGGACGACGTGCGTCCGTGTACCTTGCCTAGTTATACGTTTGCGTAACCGAGGAAAATTAGATTAGAAGGAAACTCGAAATATTTCCCTAATTGCCAGACGTACGTGGCTCTTCAGTCAGCGTTTGTAATCAAAGGCGTATCACTGATTCGTGTCTGACAGAGCATGAGAGGCCGTCCTACTCATGTAAGGGGCCTCCGCCTCAGAAGTTTCGTATTGACGATAAACACTGGCTATTAAAGCCGGCATCGATCGATGTGCTTCCTTTAAGCCCCTTTTCGTTCACAGGAACGTCGAGCTGCTGCCTTTGAATTAGCTTGTTTTCTGCTCTACTAACTCCAGCCGTATCGAAAGTAGCGTCAAATGATGCTCGTTTATGTCACGAAATTTCAACCACTTCCACTTCTCCCACGCTTTGAATCGTCTGAACATTCCATCCACTTCTACGAATATTCGCTACCTTTGACGCAGACTCTGCAATTTTTCATTGTTTGCTCCCTTTTCTGCTCCGCGTTCGTGTCAACGTCAAAACGTGTAATAGTCAGGTGGGTGTATGAAGAAGTTTAATCTGTTAGTTAGTCTGTGTTCGACGATTCCTTGAACGCATTCCATAATCAAGGAACGAAGTAACATTGGAATGAAATTTCGAAGTGACTTTTCCATCTGTTCGAAATTATGAGTATGCAAAGCTATTTATGGGTAATTGATGTAGATTGAGCAAAGAAATCAAACTTGATGGGCACTAAAATTGAATTGTATTTGGATGCTAATCTCATGCTGGATATATACTAGGACATTTCCTTGAACAACGCTAACCCAACGTTCCCTAACTGTGTACTTGCTCTGTGTAAACACGGTGCTGAGATATAAAAGTAGTTCGAAACTCGAACCTCGTCGGTGTGCATTTGCTCTGCGCATTTTCAAAATCGATTTCCCGCAAAATAGCAAGCAGATATTAATCTTCATTTTATTTTTCGAAAAACGTAGCCCGTTTTATTGTCACACCCTGAAATGCTCGTAGGAAAATATATAAGTCACTTTGCATATAAGTTAACTATAACTATTTATGTAAAATATCTGGTTCTTAAATTTCTTCTTCTTGAATCTTCAATTCTTTTGCAAATTTAAAGATAGCTGCCATTTCCTGCGACGTTTTGCACTGATCCCATTTCCGGTGACGTAAAAATTTGGCATTTACTTGACAACGTCACACGTCCTTTCTCGAATTTTCTGCTCGTTCCCGATTTTCTCATGTTACTTCCGGTTATCAATTTTTCGGCATTACAAATTGCACGTGAAATTGGATGCATCGATTTTCCTTCCGCATATAGCTACTTACACGTATTCCTCTTGCGTGACACACATCAAACTTAAAGCGACAGTTGAAAACGTTTTCACTGATAAAGAAATATATTATGACAATATTTCCAACGACAAAGCAGCTACGTATACTTTTTTAAAATAATCCAGTTTATGTAATTGTCTAAAACTAAGAGCTATAGCAATTTGTCACGTACAAATTAACGCATTAAGATAATATCATGTATAAAATAATATGTCAATAATATATAACACGTAAAATGTTACATGTCGAGCAACGCGTTACTGATCTCGCAGTTAACCTATAAAAGAAGCCATAGATGAGCCGAAATCTTTATCAACTTATTCAATGGATAAGCTCTCCATCCAAATCTAAATATTGTAAAAAATTGCAACGTTCAAAAATCATTTTCGCAGTTTCTTTGCAGGAGACAGGTAAAAAGCGAATATCAGTATAGGTTGGAACAGCGCGCACTTCGTTCCGTGACAGCGAAATCATAGGTTAGGAGGGTTTCACGATAGGTGGCGCGCCGAGCGTGATTCGCAGGTTTCGCCTCTACTCGAAGAAAACTTGGAACGCGGAATGTGTTCCGGCTACGGAGTTACACGCATTCCCGTGAAATCATTCGTGAAATCACAGTCGTCCTTCGTCCCGTCGGAACTCCGGGCCGTCCATTTTCGCGAGAGCGATCCGTTCTGGTGGAGGAAGGTGTCAGGCAAGGGAAATGGAAATTAAAGGGACGGTGTCGGTGTTGCTCGAGGGATCGTTGAACACTTTCGTGCACGATCGAGGATCCGAGGAACGAGGAAGACATTACTCCTCTATTTTCTTCCCCATTTTCCCTCGTTTCTTCCCATTTGAAGGTCGCTCGAGACGGCCCGGACAAGAAATTTTAGAACTGCCATGCATCATCACGCGGGAGTATCCGGTAGGAACCCGGCTACATGGGTTAAGAGGAACTTTTAGCTGCTGGGGGAGAAGTCGAATTCAAAGTAGGCCGCCAGTGCCGATATATACGCGTGTAATATAGTGCGTTGGTCTGATTTGGAAATGCGCCCTATGAATCGGTAATATTAATGGTAGTTGGAATTCTTTTTTTCCTGGCGAATTTTTAACGGTTTAAAGAGCTCTTCTCTTGGAAAATACTTTCTGTCTAACTCATTTTAATATGGAGGTTGAAGGAGAGGCTGGTAGACGCAGCTATCGAAGAATGCACGAAGTGTATACATACATGAAGTAACAATAATTAATAATTAAAAAGAATGATTCCATTTTTGCAGAATAAAACATTCCTGTGATTAGATTCCTTATTGGGGAAACGTTGAAGTTGTTAAATTTAATGTTCTTTATTTATAATTATTAACACACGTTATTAACATTGTTTGAGAAATTAAATATTCTCACTCGATATTCAATAAGTTCCAATGTATGTTTCAACTCTTTAAGTGTTATCTTTAAGCAACGACGAGTGTATTCGACGAAAACAGAGTAAGTGCACTATGCTACAGAATCGAAAGTTATTTAGTTATTTGTTCGAAGATCTTACACTTTTATTGCGTACTTATTCAAGAATATAATTTATCAAATTGAGAAAGAAAATAAGAACTTCGCAAACGTAAAAATATTTCGAATTGGAGACATATTTGTATTAGATGATCAGGTAATATTCCCAAAGGTGTTAAAATTACAAGTGTATTTTAACTTCGTCTACAGCATACTTTAAACAGCAAAAGAAAATTATTTTCTCTCTATCACGAATGCATTCATCGTTGACTAAATTTTCTCCTCGTAACGAATCATGAATATCGACGAGTTGACGAAATGGATTATTAGAAAAACGTGATCACAAAATTATATCTCCATCCGAATCCAGAAGAGATTCATTTCTTTGTAAATCAATTACCAAAAACAAACCTCCGTTTCAATTTTATTTTGTCCTGCTAAGAAAATTCTTTCGGGGAACGAATATTTCGTTGAATTTGAAATTTCGTATAAGAGATTACGAAGGTAACAGAGGAAGAAAGGCAAACAGAAAGGATCACACGTCCCTCCTTCCATTAATCTCCCAAGGTATACCAGAAGATTCACCCTCCCATTTCCATCCAACCTTTTTAATCCCCTTTCGCCCTGGTGATTCTCGTGAAATTGTTCGGCAAACGGAAAACACCGTTCCGTTTCTGCCCATTAGAAACGGGTTGCCAGGGTAATCGTGGATTGCTACCGACGTACCATTACTTCCTATGTATGCACGGTTACGGTTCTTATTCGTGTTTAGCGGATAGTCGTGCGAACTACGCCCACCGTGCGATATTTCAATGCTCGATAAGGATAATGGGAAGTCCTTGCGCTGAATTAACGGAGGACTTGCCGGGTCCACGCGCATTAACGAAGTAATTTACGAATGCTTCTGGGTAACCGTGGGTTATACCGCACATATGTCTTCGAGAACCTTCCGCAAGCCATTCTTTCCCTGCTACCATTCCGTATTATTATGCTACCTGCTGCAGCTTTCGAAGATAAGAGCTGTTCTATACAGGGTAGTATACTTAAAGATATCTTGTCTTGGTACTTTGATATTTTCAGTCTCTAGTAACTCGTCTAGAAATCAATTGTCTTCGTCTTACATTCTGTTTGCGGGGCAAAACTTTTTTATTGCTATTCTAATAATTAGACGATTGGAGATAATCCATATGGTCATGTCACATGGTCCATCCTGGACGTTGATGTTGATCTTTTTGTAGAGTATACGTGAAACTTGTATGTTTTCCAGAAATGTCATGAACTACAAGAATATCCGTGTAAGGGAAATATTAATGAAATATTCTAGTAAGAGGAAACAGAAATTCCGATGAATTTTAGAAAAAATATCTGGATATTTAGATACTATATCACAGGAGACTTTAAAATTTAGCAACCCCGGTGTTCCTATATTATCTTCACAGTTAAACTGCCAATTACCATCCTCCTTTCTATTAAAAGTATTCACAGTTCACCTAAGAGAACTGCCTAAACGAGCACGTTAGACTAGCGGTATCAGCTAGCGGCAGCCACCATTTTAAGACGCTACACGCGTAACTGATTACTTCGCCGGAAGTAACGGAGTATTACGAGTAAACTGCAGGGAAATTGAAGTTAAAGTCGGTGTATGCCTTCGAGAACGCGCTCTATACCTCATCGCGGATTAAAATGCGATCCGTCTTCAAGTACCTATGTTGGCGGTCCATGGATGTCACTGCAATGACATCTAACCATCATAAAATTGTGCAAGACATAACCATAGTAATACGAGATTACTTTGATGCTAATAAATATATTTCATAGTAGAGAAACAATGAAGAAGTGTGCTCTCTATAAGTCTACAAGCCTTCGACCGGAACATAACCTAAATGGTAGATCGTCAGTCGCTTTCCGACCTATCCTTCCGCGCCATCTGGTGTCAAATTTCAGACACGCGTGATCACTCGTGGCTACAAAATGGTACCACGATGGAACGATTGTGGGTTAACGATATTGTTCGTGAAATTAATCGTAACTGTCCTTCAGTGAAGCCTCTAGTAACATGATTTAATTGCTCCAAGGGTCATTCACCGCACGTTGAAGTGCTCTAGTGACTAACTCGGAGGCATCTTTGAAACATGGCCACCCCTCTTTCCACGTGACGTCTGAATTTCGTTCTGATCGCAATACTCGATCGTCCTGACTAATTTGTATCTTGCTGCCGCTTAATTTGTCAAGGCTCGTAATTGAAACTGTGAATCACAAAATTTCAGGCAGCATACTCTACACAGACGAGCCTCTTTGAAGCTAGATTGAATTCCACGAAGGGCGTCCTGGTTCGATTTCTCTGTTAAGAGAAGGAAACCGAGGTGTCACGCGTGGTATCAGCAGTATTCAGCGTTACTAGCATCGAATACGTTCGTTTTTGATTTACACTGTCCTGGGGTATTCAGTTGCAATTAGTAAGGAAGGGAAGGGCACGGTGAAGACATCTAGAGGGTATTAGGGGATAGAGCCTGGGTTGACTGAAAGGAGACACTAATTGGAAGAATGCAATTCAGATTCGCGTTTAAGCTGTGGCCCAGTGATCAGAGGTATGGAATACAGCGACTTTGGCATTATTGTCCCAGTGGCTGTATTTTTAATCATGTAGGGCTCACGGAGGTACAGAAATGAATGCTATCTCGTCTTTGGTGTTTCTATGAATAAATTTGATGGAATTGTGACTGCGAGTACAGTAGTACACTTTACGACACATCTCATCAATTCCTGTCACTACCTCGCTGTAGCTCAGGTAACCGCTGATTAATTTTCTGCTACCTTCTCATACATTCATCTGTTTGCATAATCTTGAACATGCGACTCTTCTACATTGCACGTTCTAAAATATTCTAGCATATTCAGTTATCATTATCCAAAACATTGATTGTCTCAAGTTTTACACCCAAGCATTCTTCATTCTGTCGAAAGGAGTACTAGGATTCCCAGCTACCCTAGAGTTTACTAGATCCTATTTGACGGTACCCTCAGAAACCCCAGTCTTGGAGAATCTTTCATAAAATCCCTAATTCATTTAGCATGACACTTAAACCACCCCATTCCTCGCACTCATCCAGAAAGCTTTGGTACCAGCCGAAAGAGTAGCGTTTCCTTCAGAATCCAGCTACGACGTCCTTCCTCCATCAAATTCCGTTCCTGTCCTGGTCACAGTGTCTCGTTTCCACGGACCTGACCTGGCCCGCTTTGCACCCTGCTCTCCGAAAGCGCTGTATATCGATGTCGATCGAACGGTAACAAGGTCGATTGAAGTTTCCTTTAACATGCATTATTAACTAGCAGAACGCTGCTGAGTCATCGACGACCCAGATATCTGGCGCAGAGGACCATAATTCGGGTCATTATCGAATTATGTTAATTAAGAACGAGCTAGATCATTGGTGGTGAGACACTAAGGGCTTCCCTGAGACGTATTCGTTATCACGCTGGCGTATCGATCTTGCTGGGTTCCTCTGGGGACCCGCGAATCTAGCCGTCCACCACGACGACCTGAGGTTAACAGCGCGAGTTTAAAAGTGATTTATCTCTGATTTATGGAGGAAGAAGCGCGGGAAACCCAAAAGTTTCTCGACTCCTCGGCGACCAGGCGGAAAGAATTATCGGTCCAGCACAATGGACAGTCGGTGATATCGTTTACACGTCGAATCCCACGACCGTTTGTTCCTTGCAAGGATCATAGGGGAAGGAAGGACAATGGCGGCTGCACCGTTGACGAAGTAAGAATCCTGCACACTTTCTTGGACCTATGCAGTTTCATGGGGGCTTGGGGATGAGGGCTGAAAGGGTACGAGGATCCTAAATCTTGGACAGATAGTTGGCGAAAAATTATAGCTCCTATGGATTCATACGTCTACTTATCAGGAAACCTAGTCTAATTCATTTATGTTCACGATCCTTTTCTGCTGGACTTGGGATACTGATATGATGATGATGTTATGGTGTTACATGCTATGATTGTCAATGGGTAGAAAATTTGTCGTCACTTCTTGTCGGTTTATATAGTATTCTTTGCAGGGTAATTTATATTACTAGCTTCCGAATATATCACAATTATTGTGTGCCATATTCGATAATTATAGAATGGTCGAATATTCGAAAGTGATTGAGGTTAAGTGGTTGCTTTGGAACTTGGCAGCCTAGTAGTCTGGCATTTAGGGATTTGTATACGTTTTATTTAACGATTTAAATTTTTCATACAGCAATAGAATAACAGCTATGTTCTTGAATAAATTTAATTTTTAGGGCCCTATCGTGCTACTGTGTCCTGCTACGAAGATCTTTACGGTCGTGTGTAATAAAGTCACCTGCATTCAGGTCGATTTCATAATGGAGCTTTAGTTCTTTACAATTCACTTTCGTTATTCGTCTTAACCTGTAAATTTCAATGAAAGAACCAGTTTATTTGTTTCGTGTTAACAGTGGTCTCGTAATGAATATTTAAAATCTGATATATGCTAGTTGATTAATATTTTCACATTTCAATTAACCACGTAGATATAAAATAATTAATACGGACACAAATAATGGTGAATTGACAAATATGCATTTGCTAAGTAAATAGCTTGGATAGCTTTGATAATATTGGTTCGAATTAACAATCTCACTGTGTTTACCTATTATTTCATTTCCCGCGACGTGGTTCATCATGATCAAGCCCACAAGAAATTTATATAGTAGAACCCTTCACTGTGTTGTCTTCGGGATGATTAGAACGTAGGTTAGGAACGGAAACTAACCTGTAATGAATAATATAAAAACAGACCTTAAAATTATAATTCAATATAGTACAGTCTAAAAAGTACGATTCTCCATTTTACATAGAAACAAGTCAAGCAGTATACATAATGTACATTAGTGTTCATATACTTATTATTTTAAATTTCCTTTCATATAATCCACATATATATTAGTCATTTTCATAATATATTCAGTGTATATGAAGCTTCGAATCACGAGTACCCATTTTTTTCACAACCTAACCTCAAACATTATGTTTAAACATTTATAACAAATATAAGTAAGCTAAAATATAGACAGAATAAATCCAACTGAAATTCAAGCACCTAGAATCAGCTTCCAAATTAAAATTTCAACTTGTATCTTCAAAAATTTCATTCCCCTAGACTATTATTGTATACATCTAACCTACTATCGAACAAGCAATCAGCATCGCGTCAGTATGTACAATTAAAACTTCACATCTCGTACATTTTAACTGGCGTAACGAGTATCGGACCAGATACGAAATTCCAGATGGTGTCGGATAACTGCGGCACAGCAGCGCCATCTGCTCGCGTCTGAGGGGAACGATAATTCGCTCGACGCGTATTTACGTGACGCTCGGCGTCTGATACATGCATAATTGATCGAGAAGCATTTCCTTGTCGCCTGTAAAGATTCGTCCTCGCCTGTTTCTTTCGGCCGGCTGCGCGAGCTCGCGGAATCTCGCGGTGAAATATTCATGCTGACGGAATTCGAGGCCGCTGACGTAATCCGTGCACGATTCGCGCGCGACGTCGATTCAAAGCGGAAGCGGTAACCTCGTTTCGCGTGGACGAAAGTTTCTTCTTTTCGTCTATGTGCGCTGCCGTTTCTGCCTTTGAATTGGCATCGGGACGCCGAGCGAAATATGTCGCGTTCCGAAAAGGGATTTTTCACGACTGTACAGTCAGTGGCTGAAGAAGACGCGCGCCTGTTTAAACAGGGCCTTTATTCACCACTCACAATCGACCATGTTCCGAACTATGTACACCCTTTTCATCCTTTCATTTCCTTTCGCGTTTCAACTAGTGTTCTATCATGGCTGACGATGACAAAATAGCGTCTGTTACGTTTAACGCAAAATATTGGTTTATTATAATATTAATATTCGAAGGCTTAATATATATACTTCAAATTCGTGTACGAAATATTTGATACATTTTGTCGCAAATTCATGTAAATTCGCACAAATATTCGACTTTGTATGTGTACTAGATTAAGACACAGTATAGTTAGTATAAAGTATTATAGTATAGAGATTTTGTTAAAAATTATCGAATTCAAAAATTAATGCATTTTACATTAAATAACAAATAAACTACGCTGCTAAAGTATCTTGTACTTAACCGGAAATAAACAACTATTGTCGCGCTTTACAGGGATACACAAAAATCACGGATAAACGACTTCACTTTTACCCAATGGAATAGAAAATCCCGAATGGATAAGTCAATTCCTATTAATTGCGCTTGAGAAAGAAAAATCAAATTCATACCACATAAATTTCCGTAGTCTATAGTGCGTTAAATACCAGGGCTGCCTATGAGAAACGGGAGGAGAAGAGGAATTAGCGAGATGTCACGAAACGATCTTGTGTTCTAAGCGAACCGTACAAAATATGCGGAGGTCGATGAAAACTATTTGCTCTGGTAACAATTTTCACCGGTATTCAGAGCCGTTTTAGGGAGGTAATTGTCGGAGTTACTCGGTTCGCTCGCGCGGAAGCGTAACGGGGCAGCCACCCCGTCGACCCACGACTCCAGGACAGAAGTTGCGAATCCCGTTGAACGCTTTTAACAACAACCGGAAGCTGACAGGCATCAGCTGTCTGAAGTTGCCGGCTCAAGTGCTTGCAGCCTTGATTGCACGATTCATAACTGCGAGAATCCGACCTGTTCACCCTCTTACAATTTCCCTCCAAGCAGCACACGCGCCATAATCCTTTACTGCCAGCCTGCCAATCCTTGGTCGGCTCTGGGGGTCGCTCGTTAACGGCGAAAAAGCGGAATTTACGCGGCCTAGAGACGATCGTCAAGTAGCGTCAGATCCACACCTACCAGGCTGCGAAACGGCTGGAAGAGAAGTATTTTTCTCCGGGATCGCCAACTCATCCGTAACGACATTTCGGACAAATTCGCTGTTTCAACGAACGACCGCGATTTAAGGTTTTTTTTCTGGCCACTGAGTCGTTTCTAGAGCGAAACTGCCGCGAGAACGCTTCAGATCAACGTGATTCCAGAAAACGGGCAACTTTCCGACCTCTTGTTAGTGAGTTGTTTCCCCCCTGGCAGCTTTGTTCCGCTCGTAAGTAGGACGGATCGAATATGTGTCCGTGGGGCAGAGTTTGTCGAAAGGGATGTCCGTTTGGTAGTCGCTAATATGATGCCTTATAGCAAGCAGTAGTTAAGGCAGGTGTCGAGGTTTTACGGGCGTAGGGTGCTGAACGCTGTCAAGTTCAGTATATCGTTTGAGGTTAGTAAGTGTTTTAGTGCACGTATGGAGAGTTATGGAGGTTACGATGCCTAATATCCTTCGGATGCTAGCTAGTTCTTGTTCGATGTGGGGTATGTGGCCACTGTGGCTTGACCCACATTCTGTGGCGAAAAATTAAAATAATTTAGAATATTTGAGATGAATTGAGTATCGTGCCTTGAGTATCCTGTCTCACCTTACCGTCACCATCACTCACACTACTTGCAAGTGCCTACAAGTAGTAATATCAATTGATTGACTCCGGATGCGTGTTTTCACATCGCAATAAATCGAAGAGAAGAGCACCGATTTCATAGGAAATGTAAAATGTGTTCTGGCGACTATCTAGAGTAGCTCTAGAGGGCGTTAGTTGACAAGTGCATTAGTCGGCATAACTCAGCCGTTACCACTACGGTATGTAAATGGCTGAATTGTTGCTACGGGTTCCCGGAATGCAGATAACAATTTCTGCGCGATAACGTTCGCCATGTTGGGTCCTCCGCGAGGGCGCCACCGGCGAACTTACCGCGAAGTTTTGCGTAAACGTGCAAATTACGCTTGGACGTTATAGGAAATTGATTCTACTTGGTGACGATTAAGATTAGCGATCTATAGTTTCGCGTTCGAGTGCTATATATGCAACAAGCTACTAATTGGGGTCATTAATTAACAGTTGCATGAGCTGATACCACCCAGCGTGATATTATTTCAACGAATTGCGCTTAATTTATTTCTCTCATTGTCGTGTGCGAGTATTTTCGGCTAAGCTGAATCCGGAGAATAATTTGAGGTTAGATGGGGTGCGTGAACTTTGCTAATGCGAGTTAGGAAAACCAATAAACGTCGTGATTTTCTTTCGTTGTGTATATGTACGCGTGTTCGAAGAAACTTCTCGCGGAGGTTATGTTTACTTCAACTTTTCTCCCGCTTTTGCAATCTGTTCGATGAAACTTGATATTTATAAGAAGGAGTTGACGATATAGATGGAGTGCTCTCCCATTGAATCAGGTAAATGGAAAATTGTGGCGGCTAATGTAATTTTAGAAGAGCGTGTTAATATGCCGGTAAGTTAGTCGAAAATTCACGAATTATTCCAGCTAGCACTTTGTTGGAAAACTTTTGCACGCTTTCCACGTGAAGCGAAAGAGCTTATTGTATCAGACGAAGTTTCCAAGTAGGAATATATACGGTGTTACGAATGCAATGTAAATGTTTCTGATAACGGAATTATTTTAATGTCTCTCGCGAATACCATCTCATTTCGCAATCGCAAGGTAATTACACCTACCCGCTTTCCGCTATTTCTATCACACGTTTTAAATTTCATCAAACTTTGATTGTGTATACATACTCAAAATTGATATCAAAATTTTCGTTGTGATCTGTAGTTAAAAATAATTAGAATGGTTCCAGGAATGTTAATAAACAATAATAAAAATTTGATCAATGCTTGAAATTATAGTAATCAAAATACTTGAATATCCTGAATGAAAATATTTAAACTTATTTCGTCAAGACAAGAGATTTACCTTCTCAAGATAAATACAATTGGAGTATCATACAGTTAGGTATTGAGTTTCGTACCTAACCCAAACTTAACCCACACCGTGGAATATATATATGTGTGTGTGCCGCTGCAGCATCACGGGTTGCTCCAATTGTGTGTATAAAGATTTAGCAACTTCACCTGACGATAATTCATCTACTGACTGCCAAGTGTATTCCTGTTCCTTTTACCCCTTTTAAAAATTCATCTGGCTTTGACAATGGTAAAAAAATGTGCACAAGGCATCGTCGATACTCGCAAACTGGGCAAGCGACTCAGCTTAAAGCACAGGCAGTCTAGCAGCGAGTGTCTGAAACGGCGCGCTAGTTGCCCGCGGAAGGAAACTTCATAGAAGCCCGTCTTGACTGGGGTTGGAAAATGGTTTTATGCAAGTTGCAAGAAAAGAGGCCTGCCAACTCCACTTGGGAAAAGGGCTGTGCCACCGCCGCTCGCTTTCCTCGTTCTTCCACAGCCACCTTCTTCCTTTCATCGGCTCCCGCGCTCCTCTTCCTTCCTTCTTCTTCTTTTCCCTCGTAATCGTTCGCTGACCTTATTCCCGAACCGTTTCGCCACACAACCGACCAACTTTCTTTTTACCAGTGTCGAGAATCTTCGCTGTTCGTGTCCTAGTAGGGAAAATATATCAGCATAAATTTCCACTTTTATCAGTTTTCCGTTAATATTAAACCCAGGCCATTTCTTGACATGTCCCCTGCGCTAAATATGTTGCAGTATTATTGAGACGAAAGATCTGCTATCTTTCTATCTTTTTCAAACTTCCTATTGGCAACCTCTTTCTTCAGCTTCTTCTGAGGCAAGGAACGCGGACCTAATTACTGTCAAAAACGCGGTTCGCCTAAAGATAAAATGGCCATTTCTTAACCTTTCATTCAAAATTCCGCATTTGATGTCATTACTTTGATCACCTGTGTACACTATAATCAATTTCGCAGTATATCCTCCTATACCATTCCTTCTTGGCACTGTTTTCATCTACTTTTTCCAACTATTGGGGATTTAATCAATCGTGGAGGTTCAGTGTTGATTGAGAGAAGTGAATTTCCTGCCAAACGTACAGGAGCATCATAATCTTTCTATACCCTGCGTCACCGATGTCTCCCGACCCTACTGTCACCCCTGTCACAATGTCGTACTTCCGCCAGAGCCGATACCATAAATCTGTCATCAACTCCGTCCCCAAGATCCGCCACAGCAATGTCTCAGCAATTACCGTCGTCAGGACCGTTCAAGCGTCACAATCCATAAACCACGCTGACTTATAAATCCAAAACTTATAAATCGACGAACGCGTCGATGAAATTGCTTCAGGACGATGTCGCCGCATGCTATCTCGTCGCACGACATTATTACAGCCGGAAGAGGTATCGACAGAATTACGTATCGAGCGGAAACCCCCTTTGTCAGGGCCGTTGAGCTCCGCGAGCAACGAGACCGATAGATGGCGCTTGCATTCCAGCGTTTAGTTCCAGAAAAGTCGCTGACCGCATGCTCTCTGTCTGAACCAGCTTTTAGAAGAACCAGCAGGAAACGCGGAGCTTAATTGGTGACAAATAGAGAAAAGACCAGCGACGGTGGCCGCGATCTGGTCGTCGCCATGGCACGCTAGAGCACACAGGCGTCTCTTTGCAAGTGGTTACCCCCACCAGTCAGACGAACTTTCGTCTTTCCGACAAGGAGACCCGGTTGAAACACTCTTAACGAGCCTTTCGGTGGGATCACAGGGCGTTACCAGAGACGCCAAGTGATTGCCGACGTTTAGGGTCACAACATTCCAGGAGAAGTTACTGTGAACGCAAGATAATCACGTGTTATAATGTAATAGAAGTTAGATTTCGATAAGTGCACGTATATGTTGATTATGCCAATTCCAGTGAGGCGTCAAGTATAAAAAAATTGGTAGAATGAATGACTGAGGAAGGCATCGACACAACGATATACAAATACATACATATTTTATTTACATGTACATATAATAATGATGTACATATACATGTATATATATATATAAGTATACATATGACAAATATTTAATTTACTTGTAATATATATTATATTTTGAATTTTTTTTATTTCGTGTATAATGACAACATAGTAATGACTACAAGAGAGAATCACAAACTCATATATAACCGCGGTTCAATCGACCAGGATATGATTCTCCGTGAAGGGCCACATCGAAGATAAAGAATAACATTTCTTGATACAAGCCATCGGTTCCGAGAAAATCGAATGTGCAGAACAGCCGAAACAGTGGGCATGAAGAAATAACTACAAGAGAAAGTCACAAATTCATATATAACTGCGGGTCAATCGAGAATGGTATCATTCGACGTGAAGGGGCAAATCGAAAGTAAAGAATAACATTTTTTGATACAAGCCTCCGTTGCTAAGAAAGTCGTATGTGCAGCACCGCCGAAAGAGTGGGCATGAAGTAATAACTACAAGAGAAAGTCACAAATTCATATATAACCGCGGTTCAATAGAGAATCGTATCATTCTACGTGAAGGGACAAAACGAACGTAAAGAATAACATTTTCTGGTACAAGCCTACGTTCCAGAGAAAATAGAATGTGCAGAACCGCCGAAACTGAGGGCATGAAGTAATGACTACAAGAGAAACTCACAGATGCATATATAACCGCGGTTCACTCGAGCACGGTATGATTCTACGTCCAGGGGCAAATCGAAAGTAAACAATAAAGTTTTTTGATACACGTCTTCGTTTCGGAGAAAATCAAATGTGTCGAACAGTAGAAACAGTGGGCATGTAGTAATGACTACACGAGAAAATTACAAACACGCATATAACCGCCGTGCTTTCGCGCAGGGATTGATTCTATGTCAGAAGCCGAATCAAAACTAAAGAATAAATATTTTTGATAAAAGCCTCCGTTTCCGAGAAAATGAATGTGAAGGGCCGCCAAAACAGTGAGCACGAAGTAGTAACTACGCGAGAAAATCACAAACGCATATATAACCACTGTGCCACCGAACAGGGTATGATTCTACGTCAAGGGGCGAATCGAAAATAAAGAATAAGAATTTTTGATGAAAGTCTTCGTTTACGAGAAAACGAATGTGGAGGACCGCCAAAACAGTGGGCACGAGGTAATGACTACTCGAGAAAATCACAAACACATATATAACTGCCGTACCTTCGCGCATGGTATGATTCTACGTCAAGGGGCGAATCGAAAATAAAGAATAAGAATTTTTGATAAAAGTCTTCGTTTCCGAGTAAATGAATGTGAAGTATCTCCGATACAGTGGGCACAAAGTAATGACTACGCGAGAAAATTACAAACACGTATATAACTGCCGTGCTTTCGGGCAGGGATTGATTCTACGTCAGAAGCCGAATCAAAAGTAAAGAATAAATATTTTTGATAAAAGCCTCCGTTTCCGAGAAAATGAATGTGAAGTGCCGGCAAAACAGTGGGCACGAAATAGTAACTACGCGGGAAAATCACTAACGCATATATAACCACCGTGCCTTCGAACAGGGTATGATTCTACGTCAAGGGGCGAATCGAAAATGAAGAATAAGAATTTTTGATAAAAGTCTTCGTTTCCGAGAAAATGAATGTGATGGGCCGCCATAACAGTGGGCACGAAATAGTAACTACGCGAGAAAATCACTAACGCATATATAACCACCGTGCCTTCGAACAGGGTATGATTCTACGTCAAGGGGCGAATCGAAAATAAAGAATAAATATTTTTGATAAAAGCCTCCGTTTCCGAGAAAATGAATGTGATGAGCCGCCATAACAGTGGGCACGAAATAGTAACTACGCGAGAAAATCACTAACGCACATATAACCACCGTGCCTTCGAACAGGGTATGATTCTACGTCAAGGGGCGAATCGAAAATAAAGAATAAGAATTTTTGATAAAAGTCTTCGTTTCCGAGAAAATGAATGTGAAGGGCCGCCAAAACAGTGGGCACGAAATAGTAACTACGCGAGAAAATCACTAACGCATATATAACCACCGTGCCTTCGAACAGGGTATGATTCTACGTCAAGGGGCGATTCGAAAATAAAGAATAAGAATTTTTGATAAACGTCTTCGTTTCCGAGAAAATGAATGTGAAGGACAGCCGAAATAGTGGGCACGAAGTAATAACTACGCGAGAAAATCACAAACACATATATAACGGCTGTACCTCCGGGCATGTTATGATTCTATGTCAAGGGGTCTATCGAAAATAAAGAACAACAATTTTTGATAAAAGTCATCGTTTCCGAGGAAATGGAACCTGAAGGATCGTTGAAGCGGTGGGCATGCAGTAATGACTACACGAGAAAATCGCAAATACATATATGTCTGCCGTACCTTCGCGCAGGTTATGATTCTACGTCAAGGGGTGAATCTGAAGTAAAGAATAACATTTTTTGATGCAAGCCTTCGGTCCGGAGAAGATCGAACGTGCAGACCGCCGAAACAGTGGGCACATAGCCGTGACTACATGAGAAAATCACAAATTCATATGTAACCGCGGTTCAATCGAGCAGGGTATGATTATATGCGATGAGACAAATCGAAGGTAAGGATTGAAATTGTTGGATACAAGTGTTCGTTCCTGAGAAATTCGAATGTGAACGTCTGCTAAAATTGTGGGCGTATGTTATGTGTATAATTACCAGTCGATCTGTGTCATTATTGTGAATAATTTGCAGCTTTCATATGGATCATTTAAACATATTTGTGTGTCAATTATTTTATATAATCGACGTTCCACTAATTTTGTTTACACGTAGATATGATATAATCCTTCTGGATTCAATTGAAACGATATTGTTTGGAATAAATGTTCGATCCTCTAAATCGACGAAGCGAATTTTGTCATCCGTAAAATGGTCCCCAAGGTGGATCATAAAATGGCCGCTTCACAGCTGTAAATCCTCTCGGTCCAACTGATTCCTTTACGACTTTAACATTTCTTTGTACCATTGTACAAAAGGACGAATTCAAAGCTGATGGTACGATTGGTGCCACCATTGGCTTTATAAATTTGCAACTCGAGCTTAACAGGAACTATTCGTGTACAAGATCCGCCGCATCGTGGTGACTATTTCCACAAAGCGAGCTATTTCCAGGTGACGTCAGCAGCGTTGTGGGTACAGGAATCGATGGAAAAGGGTAATGCTTCTTAAATCCTGGCATTTTTGTCGATAATAATATTCCTTGGGAAGATTTATGCTCGTCACGAAAATGGGATCGCTCTCGGTCTACCTCTGCAAGCGAATGGTGTGGAGAGCGGGGATTTCACGAGTCTAACAAAATGTCCCTGGTAGTTAAAGCCAGACGAGTATCTGATATTACCAGGAAGATAAATTCGATGTTATAAGATCCTTGGGATTTGACAGTTGGACAACTTTTGGGTGACAAGTATATCCTGTACGAATGTGTGGGTCAGAATCGTTCCCTATTATGAGAAAAACCTATCTCATGTGCCTCGTGGATTAACTAATTTAGAACGTAGGACGGATTTATGGGATAGCTTCTCTCTGTATTTTGCTGAAAAATTCATGGTCACCTTGACAACTTGTAAACAAACCTGTCCACCTAGCAAAACTTTATGATCATTATAAGACAATCCTCGTGAAACAAGGTCAACCTCATTTCAAACGTTTCCTGAAACAAAATTTCTCTTTGTCTCCTCTGAGATCTCTAACTTTCTTGTGAATCAAACTCTAATCCAACCGAACTAGCTTTTCCAACAACCAATACTTTAGGACACAATCATGTGTTAAACTTCGAATGCAATGCGCTGTAGAAAATTTTTCTTCTCGCACCTACTTACGCATGCAATAATACACAAAGTGAATGATACCCAGTTTATACTGTACCAGACACGCAATCCCTTCCATAATATCTAATTATTAATATCAAGCTCCTTTACGAAATTTCCCAATGGTTTCTGCAAGCACAGATTTCTCGCACGCGGCAATCTGCACATAGTAATCACGATACGCAAGAAACTACGAAATCTGCCGTGTAATAACATCGCTCTCGCACGTGATTACAGACGATAACTTCACGAAGCTTCGCGTGGTCTGCAACAAAATTCAATTTTCCCTAAAAAGGAGTAGCCCGGGGAGAAAATTGGACTCGCTAAACATGCGTAACGATGAGATCACCGTAGAAGCTGGGCGTCTCGTAATTAAGAAAACAGGCGAGGTAAAGGTTAGGAATCGCATTCCTCCTTCAAAATTTCCATTCCATTACCGTTTTCCGGTTAGCAGACCTCAGTCGCGGAATTCGAACGGGGCTAACGGCCTCGTTGCCACCGCGTAGAATGGGATGGGAGCAGAAAAGCAGAGAGAAAGTAGACGATATTGTCACGTTCCAAACCGCCGCGTTATAAACGCCTTAACGTCCTTAATAAGCCTGTTGTAGCAGTAAGGATTATTGGCCTTGCTGCTCTCAGCCGCCCTCTTCGTCTTCACGGTTCCCGCTTCCGCGGACGAAATTCGAGGGAAGGTAACGACGTCGTTACCCAGGGATACAGTCGAGAATGGAGTTGGCAGCTTGTAAGAAGATGAAGGTTTAATAAAGACTGCTGTAGTATTAGAGGAGCGGATTGCCCTCGTAACCGCGAATCACGCGACCTCGCCGTTGGTTCTGCGCCTGTCGTGCTGTCTGATGTGGCGATATCACGTGTTTAGCGAAACACACTCGTGGATAACCCATGTGCGTGTGTCAGGTCCTGTGTGTACTCTGTGAACATTAAGACGTAGTACTCTTGGGAGATTTAGAGAGTGAGATAACTACGCAGGTGTGAGGGAAGAGACTGAGCTGCGGAGGAAGTGCAGTCTAATGTAGTAAATGTCGGCGAGGTCTCAGGTAGACACGATTAGTTAGTGGAAGAAGTGATTGCAGGTAATATGATTACACTTTAGACTATTTCTTGGGCGAAGTAAATTATCTACAAGTGGAGGCCCTCTCAGACTTGGAAATGAATCTTGTGGGAGTATAAATTGTTCTAGAGTAAATAAATTTTGATATTATCTACTTTCATTGTTGGTACCAATGTTTCGATTGGCATGCATGATGAGTGAATGAGAACCGGCATATGTTTCGTAGCATAAGTGTGGTGTGTCCAGTAAAGCAAAAGTAAAGGAAAAATCCAAAGATGTTGTAGCATTAACGTACAGAATATTAACATACATATATAAATAGATGAAGCGTTCCTTTAGTTATTTATGTTACACAACCATTTTTATATTTGTATTAAATCCATAAGTATTTATCCTCTGTTTCAATCATTTATTATCCACGTAGAATCCTAATCTCCAACATTTATAGTGGTCACTATAGAGATGAAGGCTGAGAAATGTGTCTGATGTGTTCCGCAAATGTGTCAGCTAACCAAGTAGCTGTTGGAGGCAAGGTTATCACGAACCTGGACTCTCCCGCCCATTATTTGGCAGATGCGATGCCAGTTAGCCTGAATTATCAGACCTGTAAGATGAAGTTAATCGCCTTGACGAGAGAAAGGGACCAATGGTATGTGAAAAGACGTAAGAGAGTAGTTGAAGATTTTGTGAGTGGTCATGGTAGATAAGGGATTTAGTGTACTGCTTTGTACACAGCCCCCTAATGCTGTTATGATGGCCATGGTTGCCAGCCACTAAGCTATACTGATGATATTAGCGTCCATGGAAGTCCAAAAGGCTAAGTTACATTATAGTCTAATTTCATAATCAAACCTGACCTAAATTTGAAACAACCCCAGTTGTTTGATCCCCGACTTTGAATCATGGATAGTGAATCTGAAATCCTAATAACTACTTGGAGTCTATTCAGTGACCTGGATCATGAGAGTAGATACATATCATCAAGATTTATAATCCGACATCAGTTGTCAGAGTCTAAGAAATTACTGTACAGAGCTTAGAAGATGACCATGATATTCTAGAGGGGTAAGAGAATTAGTATTCTCGCTGCCCCTAATCCTCATACAAACCTCTCACAGATATGTTCTGGCACACGCAGAAATTTCAGTTAACAAGGAAAGTACGTGTGTCCTATTTCCCATGATTACATTAACGAAGATAGGATTATCCAGATGTAACCAATCGGATCAGTGGCTCTATAGGTTTACACAATCCTTAATGGACGCTTCGAACCTGAGTATTTTAGGTCTCGAGCATGGAATGATGAATTTATGATAATAACGACGAAATGACTTCATTGCTTTACACGGAATAAATTGCAGATAGACTCGTAAAGTATAGGTTACCTAGTATGCTAGAAGAAATTTCAGTTTCAAATCTAACATCCGATATAGTTGAGTCTCGTAACCATAAGACTTTTCACAAATCGTTTCTTAGTTCGTTATTCTTGAAATTCAAGGACATACAGGTGTGTAGTGGTTGGTGCCTTGTCCCACGACTCCAAGTTCATAGATTCCGAGGTCCCACGTTCTCAGTACTGTTCGTGATTTGCCTCACGACCTCGGTATTAAGAACTTTACAGTCCCATGGTTCACAGGCAGCCTGTGTCACGTTCTAGGTACTGGGATCGGAAAATCGATGTGGGACGCTCGTGCAGCTATCTCTGCTTTGCTTTACGTCTTCAAATATACATTTGGATTATCGATTACTGTTACCACATAATGTCTAATCGTCTTATTCCGCCACTTTCCCTTCGCGCTAACTTCTTGGCGGTTTACATTGTAACAGCGTTAATGTCTAGTTTTCAAGTTCATATAGCTCTAGAAAATTGTGTATATTGCACTGATTGTGGCATCTAGTTAGTTTCTTATAACACGGTAAAACGATACTGGAAAGCTCTTTATTTTTTATCAAGTTTATAAAACTATAAACTAAGCAATCCAATTGCCATTTGTGAATTACGTGTTTATCTGCACATCATTGACGGGCAGTACCAGGATTAATATAATTCTTGTAAAATAACAAAATTATTTTTTTTACTTTTTGTATACCCAATTCTACGAACACCACGTATTTGCTTAAACAAAAACTACTAGTTCAATTGAATAATAATTTCAATATTAAGAGACTTAATGTAAGTTAATTATGTCTATTAATATCGTGTGATTGGAGCAACTCATCCGTCAAATTGACAGGACCCGTAAACCTCCTGTTAATAGCACATTAATTAATTAATTTAGCAAACAGTAGATATAAACATGTACGTAAATTAAGACAATAATATTTAAATAAGCATGCTTTCATCACATTTCTGTCCCCCAATTAAGCCTGTTAATTGTTTCATCAGGTAACCTGTCTTCTTAGACTTCTTCCTCGTCTAGCGAAGAATACGATGATTTATAACGATTCTACTGCAGCGTCATGTTTACCATTACATACGACCTAGTTAATCCATACCCAGCTCACGTGTTCCCCTCGTACGAACAATGTATCACATAGTTTTAATGATCCTGCGATTCCGCGAAACTGTGAGCGAAGCTGAAATTGCAGGGAACGATAACCGTATGTGCCTTACCGGAAGCTGATTCATGTCACGTATTAGAATTCTACGCGAAGACACCGCGTACGTTCTCAATTTCGGTAGAGCGGTCGTTAATCCCACGGTTCGAGTCTATTTAACGTCTACCGCATCTATCATAAATTTGCATTTCTTGGTCATTGAGGACCGGCTACCTCGAATATCTCAAATTCTATTCCAATCTGTCCAATCCCCTTTGTCGTAGAATCCATCTGTTACAACGACCAGACTGCGTACACGTAAGAAGAACAAAGATCACCCTGATCCTGTCAACGTATTGCAAAGGGGAACCATCGTGGAATGGATCCATTATCGAAGATGTAACCCATTCGCCGTGGTAGGGGCCCGAATCTCGTGTGTTCCTGTCACATAACTCCGTGAAAGGATAAAAGTGATATCTTCATATCAGGCATATCACTGAGCGTAATGAAAGGATGTTTCCTCCATGACGTTGGAGCCTGTTCCTCATTTCTTCCGCAGTAACAGTTCGTTATTGGTGGCCCCATCTTGCGATAAGGTGATCACGACTGTTCCAGTATATTCCTGGAAGATGTTCCTCTTGGTAGTCGTACACCTTATGTTAATATCTCCCAGCGCGAGGCCTGTTTCGCCTATGAGTAGGCAGAGATGCTAGAGGGGAGTGCGTTGTTCTACGGTCACGATGTCGTTACTGCATTAGTGGATGTGCATGGTAGAGGCCAGAGTCTCTCAATAGGGTTTAGGTCCCTGGAACATGGTTCTTTAAATGGCTGTTGCAGTTGGTTCGTCGAGAATTTGAAAGAAGTTAGGACTAGGATGAGGGATGCCCTGACAAAGAGATAGAAGGTGGATTTAGGTAGGTCTGAGAATTTTTCTTAGGATAAGTAACAGAATTGGGGATATACTTCTTATAGCTGTTTGTGACGTTAAGTTATAATTGAAGATGAAAGTAGCGAGAAAGTGAAAATGTCCTTTTAAGGTCTCCGTGTTGATGGAGTAAGGGAGAAATGGTGTGAGGATTTATGATCTGTAGATGATACGTGTTATGCATCATGAAACTGGAAGGACTGCGACGTTTGACTGTCACATAGAGCTGGTAACACTTGATTAACGAGTCCCTGGAGACTTCTCTTTGTTGAGATAGAGTATCAGGTCCTTGATAAGATATTTTCTATACTGGTTTCTTTACTGTCGATGGCAATAGCGAGCTTTCTTCGGGAAAAATAAGTTCTCCGTGACTTTTGAGCGTATGTCTTATTTATAGATGAGAAATTTGAATTAATTGTGAAATTAGGTGCAGCTAAAAGCTATCGAATTAATTCTAATGAATCAATTCCAATCGATTAGTTAGATCGTTATTAACGTAAATTATAATAATCTAGTACTAATATTATAATAATTCTATTTAAATAATTGTTTCAATGATAACACTCTTCAACACAAACATTAATCTGTTGTATCCATGGAAACAAAAAAATGAATTCTAAAAAGAGAAGAAATAAATGATACCAGAAGGAAGGTAAAAATAATTAAAATCTGAAAGAAATTAACAATTAAATCCAAAATGAAATTATCATTAAATTGTTTAAGAGGTTGGAGTGCCATCTCCAACCTCAATTCGGACACCTACCCCACCCACGCGTTCGAAAAATTTAGATGTGTCATTTCCGAAGTCGATCCAATAAATGACTTGAGCATCGACGCGTCACATTTTATATAGCCCCCGATCGGCCGAAAATCCACGGAAATTTCCGAATTTAGCCGATTTCATAAATTTTTATTTTTCTTCTGTTATAGCCAGTAATTAGTTAATCTTTTCACTGTTATTATAAGCATACGCCGTGAAAGATTTATTATTAACAATATTATTTTCAATTAATAATCGGTGTAATAGTTTATAAACTTTTTGCGACCTAGGGACCTTTTAACACAACTACGCAATAATCTTAATAAATAATCAACAATTTATTAATTTCTTCGCTCGTATTATTAATCTACATTGTCAAACAACTTATGTAATATATAAGAAGTGATAAATTTCTATGATACGCATATAAATATGTCGAAATATTTTTGGCCCTTTTATATTTTTGGCTGAAATGAAGTATTACATGAAGAGTGAAAACATTGGAAGGTTCAATCTGGTGTTAAAAATTAGGTAGGAGCTCTTTTTTAACTACTATGCATTGAAAAGCTAAAATTTGTTGAACAGTGTAATCAAAGTATCAAAATTTCTTATTACAAACAGGCTAAAATTTCATTATATCATTTCTAATTCCACAAAACACTGGATCAATTTGCATTATTGACACGCATATTGCGTTATTCCTTAATTCCGCCAATTATTAACACGTACCATTATATAATACCATAGGATTAATTAATTCGCGGACATATTGATGTTACACGGCTAACCACATATGATTCTGCGTTACCACGTGTATTATATTAATTCTGTATTATACACATCAGAGATTAACGCGTTTGTGCAGTGTATCTCATTCGAATTGTTTCACGTAAATATTTTGAAAGCTATCAAAAATTTGTTCCAATCGAAAGCTTTACTGATTCGAGTGAGACTCTCGTAATCATATTTAAGATTAATTTAGTGAATACTTCACAAACGTGCGAAGATGAATTTTGTTTCCTGAAATAAAATCAGACACTATTCAACACACTGGTAGTTGCAATTCATCATTATCTATGAAAAATTATAAGCTACTTATGGCAAAAAGCTTAATTTATTTTCAACACTAGACAATAATAAAGAATTTATGATAAAACATCGAATAACCATATCAGTACTAGCAATAAAATCCTAACTAACTAAACGTGAGGGTTTAGAATCGCCTCAAAAATTTAATGAACTACTGGAATAATAAAAACGTCAAACATGTTTCACGAACCTATCTTGCCTCGTGCTTATAATTTGATATGGGCGACGTCAAGCAAATAAGTATATCAATACTAAGGCAGGTAGCGCTGGGCGCATCGTTGCTTACGTCTCGTAGCTGGCAGTGGCGCTGCAATAGCGTCCTTCATCCAGTGCTTTAACCAGTGCCAACTAGCGCCACCTTGCACTCTAACTATTCCCGCTTAAACCAACAATTTCTTCTCACGATTATCTTTCTACGCTTTCACGGCGAATAACAGGCTATACCCTTAGGAAATCTCTTCCACAGTGGAATTTAAACTTATTACATAAATAATGAAGCAAATCCATGGCATGCACACGAGGCTAACGACGAAACAGATACTCGTTAGCTTGCCAAGCGTTCGAGGACAGCAGGCCACCCAAAGAGGCTAGGTAAACGCGTTACACGGCAGAGTTGCACGGTGTCAAAGGGGAAGCGGCCGTTTCAACGATTCTGGCCCCAGAGTTGTGCCGTTAATTACGCGCGCCTGCGAGTACGGAAAGGCGGTGGAAACTAAAAGGAACGCAGTCTTGTATAAAAGAGCGACGAGGAGTCGCGAGGGAAAACCGGAGGCGGAAGAAGAGCGGATGGATAAGCCACCACCGAGTAACGAGCCAACTCCTACGGAACTACCGCCTCATATAATCAATTAGAACTCTTGAACGAGCGAGATGGTAATGGAGTTGAGCTAAGTACAAACTGGAGCAAACTGCCGTCGACTCGAACGTATCAACCACCGCATCCTCTAGTCTGAGTCTACTTCAGCCTACCTACTTCCGCGAGAATCAGCGATCTTCGACGACTCGAGGATTCGTTAGGCTATCTTGCATCTCTGGGTCGTACAATTTCATCCTTACTTCGAATAGCATCGAAATAATACCTGCGTGGTGACTCCAGTCAATGGAAGTGGATAAGACGAGGGTAACAGCGAAGTTTGTGGAAGATTGTTTTTGGGGCTTCTAGTGAGTGTTATCCTCGGTGTTTCGAAAGTCGGTAGTCGTCGTTGGTCAGATGGAAGCGCCAGAATGCTAGACAATACTATGGAAATTCTAAAAGCGAACGCAAATTTTTCGTTTTGAGAAAATTAACAGAATGCTTTTACTCTGCTCATTATGGAATACAAGAAAATACTTTTACGATTATGTTCGTATTATTTTTCGTTCCTTTTGCGTGGGCAGAATATTTTCATAATGGAATAGTCTCGAGTATGAACCTTACAATAACAGTAAGACTTAATATTCTCTAATAATTATCGTACCAACATTCTTCAATTTAAAATTAAATAATTGGTCTTTACCAAAAACAAGGAATAGAAATAGTAATATTACTTATACCTCAATGTAATTCTTCATTCATAAGCGGGAGGTTTATACGGAGGATAATATCAAAGGTTATTTCAAAATGGTTCCCATTGTCCAGAAACGGATTGACCTTTCGACATTCGTTTTAAAGTTAGACGAATGTGTCAGCAGAGCCCCAGAATTTTCTCTCATTTTCACTGCCTCCATTTTAATTCCTCTTCTCCCGACCTCGCTCAGAGAAAATCCTGTAGCCGCCACTTAGGATAATCGTCGGTTGGTGTTTTTTTCGAAATTACCCATTATCCCTGGCCATCAGTTCAGGGGACATTGAAGGCGCGCGAAAGAATCTATCACAAAGTGGCCAGAGTAATCTCTGTTATCTTAAGTAGACCCTTCGTTTATGGCTCCTTGGTCCTCGACAAGGCCACTTTCGACTCCTTTCTCATCCCCTTGACGTTGACGGAGTATTGTTCCACGGCCGAGATTTTCCTCAGTCTTCCACTAAGCGGATAGGGTAGATAAGAGAACGAAGGACAGGATCCTGGGAAAATGTCAACTTGTTGTTTATCTTATACCGATTTCGTTTCTGGCCCCATTTACCTGTGATGAATCTCTTGCCCTGAATCGCTGCAATAACTCATAAAACGCGATACGTCACGCGTGTAGCGTAGTATCGCCGCGGGATGATCCAAGACAAGAACGATTCTTGCTAATGATTGGAGAATTTTTGGGAAAATTGGATTATTAGATGAACACGCGAGAATCACGACGGGCAATAAAGATAAAGCATATTTACATTTCGATTAGGCAAGCGTTATTATTGTATCCGGATTTGAGATTAAATTAAGATAGAGTAATTTTCGTTCCTTGACAAAAAACCTTTTTTAATTAAAAAAAAATCATCAACGATAAGTTGTTTCGATTCCACGAGAGCTACGAATATATTGACTTTTAAATGCTCCATTTATCAATTTGAACGTAATTTTCTACTGCGACAAGGAATCCGTACATATACGTAAGTGTGCACTTAAGGAAATTAATTTAACCTGAACTTTGAAACTCTTTGCAAGATGCTACATGAAAAATCGTATGTATTACTTACGTACTTACACGTATATGTACAAAACATTCAACAAAAGTATTTAACCATATAACTTAAATAATAATTGTCCGAATATTGGTATAATTAAAAGTGTATTTCATAAAATTTATCGAAATCTGAGCACGCGGTGTCAGACACTTTAAAATGCAGCCTCCAGACCAAAATTTAAAATTGCTTTTACCAAAGTAACATGGGACTTTAAATATATCTTTCATTTACAGATTTCTTTGGGCACTGAAGTTCTTCGCAGATTCGGAAAACTATACTTGTTGGCCCGTTCTTGCATGATCTTGACACCACTGCCACAAGCATTGCGAATGCAATTAACGTTTCATCGAGGTGTTCCTCCTTAAAGCAGGAGATCGATATCATCGTAGCCACCTTTCCATTTTCTTTTATCATCCTCAGAGTGATTTATTGCTTTCTGGGGTAACGGCCACGCTGAAAGTCATATTCATCAATGTCCATCACGGGCGTAATTACAGTCGGAATTTAATAATAACATCGGGAACTGTATCGGTTTTGCTTCCCGTGTGCATCCTTGAACCGTCTATAAAACGTATGAAATTAGCGGATCGAGCGTGTGTAGCGGTGCTTCATTAACGGTGACGTAATTTATTGCCGTACGGGACAGTTAATAATGATGAGAATTTAATGGCATCGGGGAAACTTCGAAATTTCCCAGACAAACGTTAATCATTTTTCGAACACGGAGAATATGCATAGCTGCACCAGCGAGCGTTGTTAATCATGGTGTGTCGATGAGAAATTAATGTAGCCAAATGGAAGATGCGACATCACGAGTACTTGACGCACGCCCGATTTCACTGTTCATCGACTGAAATTGAACAAAATGAACCATTTCTGCGAATTAATGACGTGATACGTTTTGAGGCATCTGGCCCCGCGCATGCAGCTGATATTGTTTGTTAAATCAGGTGGACAATACCTTGAAAGAGTCAGAGATACATCAGGAAACATAGACGTGTCCTCTCTCTTCCTTTGGCTGCCATTATTATTCCAATTCTCATTTATCGAGCAGGATAATCTCGAAAATTAGCAAGGAATTAGGAACGTGTTTCATCTTCATTCCGAACTTCTCTCCACTCTTACTTCTTCCTTCGGTTTTCTATAAGCAGTGGTAACACTGTGCAGATTTCAGAAGACGACTCGTAAAGAGATTACAGGACCAGCATGAATAGTCCTCGTCTCTAATCTCTACCCTTGGGCCTCACTGATAGCCAACAACAAAGATACTTAGTCCTACTCTTCAGTCCTCCCATAGATCACCTCAGCAAGTTCATAACGATGATGACAGGCCTCAGCAGAGACGTAAAGATCCAAATAGGAATTTTGTTCTACTGTTCCATGCGAATTCCTGAAACGAGATCCCTTTACTGATACCCCAAAATTAACAGGAACTATCGGCTTTTCGTTTCGACCAGGGGTTCCTATCCGTGTCACGGATCCAGATCTCAGAATTAATTCGTTGGCGACGTTTGAGCTATCCGTGAGTTTCTTAGACGCAGCTGCCCCTTGTGAATGGTGGCGGATGAAAAGAGGAACGGGAGGGAACAAAGATACATAAGGCAAGGAACGAAAGGTGGCTGGTGATCCAGAGGCACACACACACACACTGACCAATGCTTCCAAGCGATCCTCGAGGATCTTAGTACATACCCTGAAGTCGCCGGTCCAGAGCGATCTCCGAGTAGCTGGGTCATTCACTGGCAGCGGGCTGTCAATATCTTGGCCAGCCTCTCTTCTCTTTCAATTCGTCCGTTCCTTTGGCTCTCGTGGCTCATGTTCGTCATCGTTTGTGCCGTGAAAGAAATCCCCTCGTTGCTTCTCGCCATTGCCTTCCGGCGTGTCGCCTTCTCGTTTTACACCGCTAAATCCAATTTCATTCCACCGCCTACTGTACATCCCGAAAGGATCGTCGCGGTGGCTTGGACGTCCATTGTACCCTCCTCGTTCTGGTCCTCGTCTCTGTCGAGGATCTAGGGAGCTACCCCTCCGGTATAATATCTTCTCGATAAACTGGTCGCTTGAGTTCCTCCGGGAGTTGTGGCCGTGTGGCTGACGTGATCCATGGGAGGGCAAATGCACTGATTCGAAGGTATTTGACGGTGTGCGGCTTAGATATAAATAAGAAAGTATCTCCTATCCTAATGACATTTTTTAATGAAATTTTTTATTGAAATTGGAATTTTCTTTGTTTCAGGTGACCGGCATCGTTGGTCGAGCTGACGTCCTCGCGTGCATCTTCTTCTTATTGTCATTTCTTGCTTATCACGGGTGAGTGTACTTTCGTTCAGAACTATTTAGCACGAAACGTTAAATATGGTCAGGTTATTGTCGTGTCTCCTGAATTTCCTTCATCGCAATTTCATTCTGCCATAATCTCGCACGTACCGCAAAATTGTACGGTTGATTAACGAAATTTGATAAGTATATTAGTGAAACGAATCGTGCAAACCTGTGCTGACTTCCTTGGGTACTAAGTTAGAAACTTAATTGAAAAAGGAAATAACAACATCCTTAAAATATTTTACTGTAAAATATTGTATTGTATAAAGGGCTATGAGATTGTATTTGAACACTCGTATGGATAGAAATACAGAAAAACCGAGTAATCCATTTCTTCATTCCCCCTCTATAAAGTGTCCATTATTACAGTCCTTATCCTAAAATTTGGAATATTACATGTTAGTCCAGACACGATTGCATTAATTCACTTTCTATCTCAAGATATCCTTAGACCATGAAAATTATCTGTGGCATACGTAGGTCCAAGTTTCAAACTAATCGAGTCAACACAGACGAATAATTTCCAAAAGCGAATAATTAAATTAGACAAGTCCATCTGTTAAGCTTCTTATCAGTTTTGCTGACCAACAAGAGAAACGAGTACAAGGTTCATGCAGTCTCCATCTGCTATCGTCTCATAGCCACATTATACAAGAAACGGGCCTACAATTAGAAAATTATTAATTATTCCTGCATCTCTATATCCACCATTTGGACTTCGCAATAATTAACCTACCGGGCCAACTCTATGAAAGAAGATCTTTCAAAAATTTTAACGAAGGTGATCTATCATCCTCGCAGAATCTTCCCCATCCTCGCAGATTCTACACAGCCCCACTGAACCACCCGACTGAACAACTCACGAGCACCTATCTCCAAAGGGGGTGTAACGAAGGGTAACGAAAAACCCTCGTGCACACCTCGTTTCGTTCTCTTTATCCCGCGTTCAAGTTGCGAGTAACCTAATAAGGTAGCGTGTCAGAGGCATAATAAAGCCATAACTCCGTTGAACTTAGCGACTGCACATACATACGTACACGTACGTCAGCGACGTCGGGCGTCGCTTAGCGTCGAAACGACGCCAGTCCGACACCGAAGCAGCCGCCCATTCATTCTCATGAGCGCCTGGGCGGTGTGTGGAAATTATAAACTAAACTAATTTACTCGAGCCCCAGAAGCAACGCTATAGCGCTAGCTGGCTGGCCTTCCTTCACTTCCGCCAACCTCCTTCCTCCTTGGCCGTTTATATCGATCCCTAAACGTGAAAATATAAAGTGCTTACGAGCACGATCCCGCGAACTTACCGTGGAAATCTTTTTATCGTCGCTCTAAGAGGATTCCGGACTTATGCATGGTAAGCGATGTAACGGCTAGCTCGTCCCACGAACGGGCTGAATTCGTGGGGCGGTCGCTTGGCTTGCCTGACTGCTCTCCTGGTGTACGTACTAAAGGGCTGTTCTGACGTTCATGCTTCTTTTTCACTTTTTGATTTTGTGAGAGAGTTTTGGTGGGAGGCATAATGATATAATGGTCAGAGGGTAAGGTGGAACAGGATTTTTAACTCCGGATCCGCTGATTATGGACATAATGTGTGCTCAAATATCCCTCTATCCGATAATAATCGAAGTGTCAGTATGGAAATAACTGGGTTAGGTTACTTTCCTACCTTGATAAATATCAGAGCAAAATTTGGTCAATTTTGGAAATTAAAAATAGGATGCCTTTAGTGAGAGAGTTTGACTGATAGAAACATAACATGGACATGTGAAATTAACTATTTATCGTTAGAAAATGGCGCTATACCTTATGAAATATACTACCATTAACCATCCATTGTATCCAAGGAACGAGCATCGGCGTATTTCGTAAGACCTGAACATCTCTATCTCCGAGCCCAAAATCCAGCAGCTAATATCCATCCTATCTCAATGTTTCTCACGTCAACGTTTCTATCCCCATGGGAAATCCACGTTAGCGATTTTTTCGCAAATCGAGACCTCCACCACGAGGACATAATTCGACTGGAGCAACAGCGAGTGGCGAAATTAATTCGCACACGAGACGGCCGCGTAATTAAACTTGAACCTTTCGCTGGCCCGTTCCAAAATAGGGTGGCGCCTGGTGCCTCGTATCGCGATCGATAGTCGCGCCTCTAAACGTCTGGCGAACATTTTTTCTTCCATTTCCCCATTTTTCTCCCTCTCTTTCCTTTCAATGGGGGAAAAGGGAAACAGATATCGCGATAGAAACGCGAGTCGTGTAAAATACATGGTATATCGAGAGAAACGAAGAATCACGAGGGAAGCCAGCTGGTTTCGTTTAAATGGCCGTCGAACCGGGTCAGTGTGTCAACCCCCGGGCTTTTAGGTAATGAATCTCGAGTGAATATTTGTATAAAAAAAATGAAGAGGGTAGGGGAAACGTTTGGGACGAGACGTTCATTGTTCAGAATCAGTGACATCGTTCGTCGAATTACTGAAACGTATTCGACAGTTAGCGAATGTCACGTCGCTGAGTCCTTGGATCACTTTGTAACGGCTTGCAGAAACTCTGTCCCTTTGTCCTGTTCCGAGAACTTAGAAGGGGAATTATTTATAATAATTTGAAAAATGTTAACCTCTTTCAGTCACTGACTTTTCTGCTATAAAGGTGACAATACTGTTTGGAACAATAAATAAAAAAACGTGCAATAATTAACAAGTAAAGTTATTTGATTTCCGTACCTTGCATGCATATCAGCTCAGGAAAAATTGATTTAATTAATTGACGATTTAAACATATTTGTACGTAACCTATAAGTCACACAACGTTATGTTGTACTAAATCAATATCGTTTTTAATTCTTATACGTTTTTCGTTCTGTTATTCCATTTCTCTACCATGTTATTTCCCTGACAGTTTTTCGAATATCGACAGACATCAATTTCTTTCCAATATGCATATGTCACCAGTTGTTTTTGATAGATGTTACTGATCACACATGTGTCCCGGTTATCCTGGGATAAGTCAAGGATAACAATAATTGCTGGACCTTATTCATTTATCATGTGCATATAACACACTGTGGCAAATATATACTAATATTGCTACCCTCCTTGACCAAAATAATTCAATTAACGTACCATGCAGCCGCGAAAAGAATTTAAAACCTATAATCCCGTAATTGTCGTGCGTAAGGAACTTCGCAGAAGCAATGAAGTATTAGTCAGAATAAGAGAGGAACAGTCTATTTAACGCACATAATACACAAAGTCGTAGCACATCTCAACTGGGACCGCCATGTCTGTTGGCGGGACGGACAGATGGCGCGACCGAGTTACTTCGAGACTTCTTAGAAGCACAAACGGTATGTCTCGCGCTTTTATGCTGTCCGCACCTTTTGACCTTTGCACAATAATTGTGAGTCGTAGATGGAGGAATAAGAACAAAGGTTCGGCCCAATTACATCGTATCACAAAGGCACCCATCTGTGTGTAGGATACCTTAAGACTGACACGGTTTTAGTTCGTGGCACATTCCAAGCCAGCAACTCTTCTGAACTGAACTCAGCGTTTCGAAGAACTTTCGAAAAGAGGGTAAAGCTATGGCTGCGTGGATCGATTGACAGCTGGATGCAGGATAAAGCGGTTTTCTCGGAACCGGAGGAATTCATTCGCCCTCTTTTCCATTTCCCCTTGCTTTAGCCTGTCCTTTCAACGACGATACTTCTTATTCAGGTAATTGCCGCACTTTAAATTCGAGCATCCGAATTGGATCTTTATTTTCGCGGCTTCTTATGCACGTTTACTTGGAAATTAAGTGGTCCAAGATTTACGTTCCTCAGACTCTTCGATTGGATGCCCTACTACGTTTCCCTACTTCACTTCTCTAACTGTTTCGTGAGTGTCCCGGAGTTCTTCGACACTTCCATGGTAAATTACTTGCTTGATAATATAGATGTTTATTCGATCATTTGTGTTGCAAATTTTGTGTTATAAAATTAAATATCGTACGAATATTGTAATATGAGTTATTAAATACTGTTGAAATGAGGTAGCAAGGATATTAAATATTTTCTAAATATTATATTAAAATATGAAATATTTTTAAAATATTATTTTTTTCGTTCTGTTATTCCATTTCTCTACCATGTTATTTCCCTGACAGTTTTTCGAATATCGACAGACATCAATTTCTTTCCAATATGCATATGTCACCAGTTGTTTTTGATAGATGTTACTGATCACACATGTGTCCCGGTTATCCTGGGATAAGTCAAGGATAACAATAATTGCTGGACCTTATTCATTTATCATGTGCATATAACACACTGTGGCAAATATATACTAATATTGCTACCCTCCTTGACCAAAATAATTCAATTAACGTACCATGCAGCCGCGAAAAGAATTTAAAACCTATAATCCCGTAATTGTCGTGCGTAAGGAACTTCGCAGAAGCAATGAAGTATTAGTCAGAATAAGAGAGGAACAGTCTATTTAACGCACATAATACACAAAGTCGTAGCACATCTCAACTGGGACCGCCATGTCTGTTGGCGGGACGGACAGATGGCGCGACCGAGTTACTTCGAGACTTCTTAGAAGCACAAACGGTATGTCTCGCGCTTTTATGCTGTCCGCACCTTTTGACCTTTGCACAATAATTGTGAGTCGTAGATGGAGGAATAAGAACAAAGGTTCGGCCCAATTACATCGTATCACAAAGGCACCCATCTGTGTGTAGGATACCTTAAGACTGACACGGTTTTAGTTCGTGGCACATTCCAAGCCAGCAACTCTTCTGAACTGAACTCAGCGTTTCGAAGAACTTTCGAAAAGAGGGTAAAGCTATGGCTGCGTGGATCGATTGACAGCTGGATGCAGGATAAAGCGGTTTTCTCGGAACCGGAGGAATTCATTCGCCCTCTTTTCCATTTCCCCTTGCTTTAGCCTGTCCTTTCAACGACGATACTTCTTATTCAGGTAATTGCCGCACTTTAAATTCGAGCATCCGAATTGGATCTTTATTTTCGCGGCTTCTTATGCACGTTTACTTGGAAATTAAGTGGTCCAAGATTTACGTTCCTCAGACTCTTCGATTGGATGCCCTACTACGTTTCCCTACTTCACTTCTCTAACTGTTTCGTGAGTGTCCCGGAGTTCTTCGACACTTCCATGGTAAATTACTTGCTTGATAATATAGATGTTTATTCGATCATTTGTGTTGCAAATTTTGTGTTATAAAATTAAATATCGTACGAATATTGTAATATGAGTTATTAAATACTGTTGAAATGAGGTAGCAAGGATATTAAATATTTTCTAAATATTATATTAAAATATGAAATATTTTTAAAATATTATAATAATAATGTGAAATATATTTAAAGTATTATAAACTGAATATAAAATATTAAAAATACGTTATAATACACAGAGCAGATACCTTAATGGTACTGCAAGAAAAATATTGTTATGAATATTACAAAATTATATATTGCATAAAATTTACGAGTAACTAGTATTATAGATCGTGGATGTTTCAAGTAACATAATCTCGTGAAATGGATGTTGCAAAGTTTCATAAATTCGGAATATGAAGTTTGAATATGAAGTCACGTGATGAATCTACAATGAGGACGCAAGCAGACGATGCTGCTTTCAACAAAAGTCACTTAATAAACTGAGAAATTATGTATCTTTAGAAAGACTGTGTCAATCTGAAGAATGCTAATAGTGTTCGTGAACTTTCGTTGAATATTTTTCAGCCATCGACATCACCGTGAACTTTCGTAAAACTTAGACTAAACATCCACCAGCTGGAACTCACAGGTCAAGGAAACTTCTGTTCCTCGGCAGTTCTTATACGTTAAGGTGTAGGAAATATTTTTTGGTTCTCGAGGGATGTCGTATAATTGGAAGGTGTAATTAGACCTTTCCATGTCTTACCAAAAAATACACACCCCTTCAAAACCACTCCAGACGGAGAAGTTTGAGGACCCAGGCCTTTCTATAATTCATCGAAGATCAGGAAAGTCGAAAGAGAAAGCTTCAGATCGCGAACTTGGAACATTTTCAACCCTTAAACCATTCAGGAACTTTAACTTCCCTATGGATTTCAATTAGGTCATTTAGAATACATGGAGCTACCTATTGATAAAATCATTTGGAACTTGGATAAAGCAAATAGTTGTAATTAGTTAGGTTTATAGTATCGTTCCAGAAGGACATTATAATCATACTTTTTACAAAAATAATATTTAGCCATCATGGACCATTATTTAAATAAATGTACAAAGAACGGTATATTGTGTATTACGTACTTAGTAACACCTTAGGCAACTAGGATATATAAATTTGTAAAAAATGTATTCCTTCGAGATACAATTCATTGAATAAGTAGCTGTACATGTTTTATAATATTAATGAAAAATTAGAGGCCATAATTATATTTATTTTGAATCAAACAATTTGTCATGATACAACTTCTTGTATCGATAAGAGTAATAAAATTATGTAGGGAGGGACACGAAATAAATGAAACAGCCTGTATAAACGTCTGCTCGAATTAATTCTGGACATACTAATTTTCTGTCGCTGGCGGTATAGAAAAGGTTCATTTTGCATAACGTTAACGTATGATATTATATATCTGCATTATTCATCCCGGTGTAACTTAGCCACATGTATATTTAATCCCTGGAATATATTACAGAGGTTCCCAAAAGAATTCTAAGGAAGTTCCTGCCTATTCTCCTACGCGAATATTTAACGTATTCCGATTCCGGTGCAACTTTCATTTTCAACTCTCTGCAGCCAAGTCTCGTTGAGTTCATGCTGGAATTGTCCATTTTAAATTGTAACCTGAACATAACGGGTATAAATAATAGTAATATCAGCGGTTAGATTAAGGTAAGTAAATATATTAATTACAGGTCAATCTCCTTATGAGTCGACATTAATCTTTATCAAAGCAGGTATCCATTTCTAGTAATTACATGTTAGGAGAAGAATCCGGAGACCTGTCTTTTCAAATGGATTGGCAAATATAGTGTTAAATTCACCTGTTACATAGCAGTGCAATAGCCCAAACGTGACACGCAAATCCTAATATCCGTGTTCGTGTCAAGAATTATCGATCATCGTTAAGAAACCTAATTATCCAGCCGGCCAATTATTCCTCGAGCGCGAGCAATCTGCGCTACGAAACTCTTAAATCATTCGCAATTAAGCACCCTTCCGACCGACCCCTTGAAGAAAGAACGCTTCCATTCCGACTACGAGCAGCTGCATTCATTAGCCTGATGAATCTATTGTTGAACACAGGGCATACCCCGATAAATCATAGGATCAACGACCTTGCCGCTTAAATCGTTATCTCACCCCCACCCTCCGCACAACGTCCCGGTATTCGCTCTTTTGTTCCATCGGTGAACTTACAAATTCACCAAACGCCTCGCTTTTTTGATCCGGCCTTCTTTCTCAGCGCGGTAATTGCCGGCTGAATATCCAATAAGTAATAATTTCATCGCGTAATCCCTCGTCTTCCGACGCTTGCACACCCGGCGGGCCCGTTTTTGCAGCCGAACCTCGCAACTCGGCACCCCGGCTAGTCACGACGACCGTTCATTAATCTTACTTACGGAGCTTTGATGTAAATCGCAAGAAACGTCGGTGTCGCTCTGCTACGGACGTTCTCACCGTTTTTGCCCCTCTCCATGGTCCGCGCTTTTGCTGCCATGTCGCTGGCCCATTCCGCGTCAGACTCGTTCGTACAGAGTCCGCGCCGTGTCGCTGCTGGTGGCCCTGTCACGCCGAGGATCGTGAGTCCGGCCGCGTACCAGGATGAGAGCTGCCATGTTTCTTTCCTCGGTCAGATCGGACTTCAACTTGATTGCGATGATAACGTGAATGGATGCAGGGAACGTGTTCCTGTCATAGGCTTTATTTGTATTTCCGTCTTACCGTGAGTGTGTGGATCTTTATTGAATCATTCAAAAGACTTGCACGAAGCGAAATAATACAACTTTATGCTCCTGAAAATTATTTATTCTGTGATTTTACTTTACTTTTCTTTTCGATTTATGTTTTCGTTTAGGAGAAATTAGGCTTTGATATTTGTCTATTTCGGTCATCAATCATGAAACATGTAGATTTTGCAATAATTAATTGTATAATAATAATTATATAATAATTCGATTTTGTAATAATTAGTAGATGAAGTTATTATCGAATTTATCGTCAAAAGCTTAAACGCTTTTAAATATTCTGCTCTTATAAAGTCAGCACGCCAGCTCGCTCAAGCTCGTGCACTAGCCGTATGCAAATCGAATTTAATTACTCGGCACAACTAGTGATTAAATAAGTAAGTTTGTAAGTAAATAGCGACACGTGAATGAGAATAATCCGCGTCGCATACAACATGAAATAATAAAACGAAACTCGGTCAATTGTTATCGATAAAATAAATAGACGTTTCAGTGATCTCCAAGCTTATATTTCACCACGAAATATTGTTACCAAACTTTAATTAACTCAAGCAATTGAATGAGAGCAGGAAATAGGATAGCATATCGAATTTTACACAGGGCGAGCGTAACACAGACGTCACATCCCCATACTTAACTGTTATAACATTAATATGTCCATCAGAGTTTCGAAATACGAAAAGTGTGGAATATCGAAGATGTTTAAAATTATTACAGAGCCTGGAATATTGGCATTTAGAAATTCGAGTAATTAAGCAAGGCAGGGATTCTAACGAGAGCCGCAATTTAAATAACTGTTTAATTCAACACGTAACGCGAGAGGAGTGCAAGGTATCCGAATCTTCTGATTCCTAATTTTCGATCCTTTCCCACAGAGGAAATATATGTGTTCAAAGTTCCCGAGCACGTGATTCCTATTACCGATATATTCCTCCTCTGTTCCTTCATATAACTTCTCTCTCCTATCCTCCCGTTAAAAATAAAATCGCCCCTCGCATTCGTTTAGAACACTCCACTGCTTCGCTGCTCGACCTTCCCGAAGTTCCCATGCCTACGCGGCGCTTCAAAGATATCCTAATTTAATTTCAAGAAGTTCGAATAGTTCTCGCAGAACTGTAGCCTTGAGTGGGATAAAAAAGGAACGGAAATGGGAAGGAAGAAGAGGGGGCAAAAAAGCAGCGAAAGAAAAGGACAACTGACGAGTTTCTCTACGCCATTCTTATCGACGATATATCTTTAACTTTCCTCTTCTCTGGCCCGAAAGCGAACCATCCCAGAGCTGACACGTTAAAATGACAAGCTACGAACTTTCTTAATAACAATTTACCCTGGGTAAAAGTTGAAACATCCCTCTGGTGAAGGGCAAGAGCGAACGATGGGACGATACGCATGCTGTTTTTTCATCTTCAAAGAAAATATGTACGTCTAACTGCACGCAGCACGCTTTTCCTCTGTTTTCCATTTCACTGCTGTTTCCCTTCCTATCCTTGTTTTTTCGCACTTTCGAACGATCCTCCTCCGGGCTGTAATATTTTCCCTGGCTTTCCTTTTCTACGAATTCGTTCGTTCGTCCCGGGAACGCAATTTAAATGCAAATTCGAATTATCCCCGACGAAAGCGGGCGAGTGAAATTTTTTCCGAACATTTAAATTCCTTAAGGGTTCATATCGCGATATTTTCTCTGAACAGGTTCGAGCCGGCCGGAATTTGAATTTCGCGATTATTAATTTCGCCATGGTATCGATAAACGACGCGATTTCGAGTGAAAATTTAACGCTGCCTGCCATTTGGGACTCCATTATGCCGGTCGCCATTGCAAGTCGCGGAACAGGCCTGCCATTTTTCTTTAGCCATGATCCGTCCGGTTGCGGCACAATGTGATTCGAATATATCGCCGAGAAGAATAGATATAATTGTTCCTCGTGGCGCCATGATACAAAGATGGGTCAAGTTTATTATACGTTATAATGATCCTCGTTAACCTTTGCTAGGAGTTCGTTATTAACCACGCGGGCGGCCTTTTAATTTAAACGTTTTCTCTCTTTTCCGTCAACGGTGATTTCATTTAGAACGAATTTTCAGCTCGCTGTCAAGTAAATTTTTAATAGTGGTCCTGAAAAGTCACGTCTAAAAACCTTTGAATATGGCGCCACTGTTTGCGCGCCTTTTGTGTCCCCTCTTCGGTGCTCTCGCTTTTGTCGCAGCTAGAATCCTGTTGGAACATGGCGCCCTGACTCTGTGCTAATCAAGTTGAAAAGTTTAGTGTTACATTCGCATTGTTTCTTGAGACAGTTTGAAATAAAAGCAAATTCATTCTCCTTATGAATCTGTTGATGTTGTAAAAGTGTTAGGTTAGTTTATTACTAAGATTATTTTCAAAAGTTACGCGTATAGTGCGAGTGAACGAATAAAACGGACGAGAATAATAATTAGATTTTTATTAAATTATAAAGTTTGTTCATTTTTGTTACCATTTTATGCTACGGTTTTAATAAGAGAGTAGTCTTTAGTTTTAGATTATACGTATCCTCGTTTCTGTTGAATTTCCTTCGTCATAATTTCATTTTATCATAACTGCAGGGTGGATCAACAAAAGTTGACAAATATAATAGTATTGTAATAATTACCAAAGCTTAATTATCAAAGGATGGTTATTGGAATAATTAACGAAGGTTGATAAATATAACCTAATCTACGAAATTCCCACTAGCGCTAAGTATGCAAAATATAGATTGTAGGTTATGTTATATTTCTTCCTGTCACCCTATCGGCCATATTTGGCCCACACAATGTTCCTAGGCCAAGGAAAAACGGCCCAGATCGTGTCACAGAGATTACTTGCTCATTTCGTTTTTATTCGTATCATTATGTTTAATGTATTCGTTCATTCCAGCATTTTCTTCGTTAAGAAATATTTGCATACCGATCAGTGTCACCGTATCGTATATCAAAGCATTTCCTGCAACACGTGCCCAACTGTTATCTGCTGTGTACAGTTTGTAAAGGAAATTATACGTTTTCCTCGTCATTTTATTTATTCATTTATTTGTTAATTATTTACCCGTTCGTCTTCCAGCTATCGCGGTGAATCCGACACGGAAGAAATTTCGTATACGCACATGGCTGTGGCATGTCGGTGCGCATTCAGAAACGCATGCATAATTTAGTGATAATACCTTTACTTCCCCTAATGAAATGTTTATTCGCACGCTCAGCTACCTTTGAAACCGCCATAGAGCGATTTTGATCGTGGTTCTAGTTGCCACATGCACGCAGCTCGTGCTTTTTAATCGCTCGCTGCTCAGCCGAAGCGTGCGTCTTGCTTCGATCGATTCGTTTACGGCCGTCACCGCGAACACATTTTCTTCCAGTCGACCGCAGTGCCATGTTACCTGAAACACCGTCAGAATTTCTCTGCAACCGGATTTGACTTAGCATCCCTTCCCCATCTTCAATATTTCCTTCACAGCATCAACTTTGCTACTACGTCGATGAATCGTACATGATAGGTTCAGAGTGAGGTTATGTTTACACCGTAGGTCAAAAGCTATGTCTCGCGCCTGCAGGGCATTCTGCTTACACTGTGAAAGTAACACATTCTGATTGACTGCGTTATGAAAGAGACCAAATTGTTACGAATAACCAGTTGTTAATAAACAACCAATGGAATAATAGATTGTTATGAATTAATACTTTTGCAGCTACTAATTAAATGTTTTATGCGAATATTGGTATAATATTATCCGAAAGTTTTATTGTCTGGACTACGTATTCCTTCGCTATTACAGCGTGAAACCGGCATTACGAGATTCGACGGTATACCTACAACAGTGTCATGAGGCAAACGAATGATAGTACTGGTGGAACACGTAGAGCGCGCTGCTGTAGCTAGAGAAGAGTACGAGTACCGCGAGGGGTTCTAAAATTTATTTTCGCCCCGCAGCTTTTATAGTATTAAAAGACGGATCTTTAGATTACGCAAAGCACGAATGGAATGTAATTCAACGTTACTTAATGTATTAAAAATTTTGTGCAATCCGGAGGGAAGGATAAGCAGTTGACTAATTAAGATGATATTACGTTTACGTTACTTTTAGTTCTTTGCTATTGTTCCCGGGGTAAAATAATCTCCGTGTGAAGTAATGAACGTTCTGCTAGTTGAATAAACCCTGTGCGAAATATCTTATCCTCTCATTAATTTGGATATTATTATACCTCAGATTCCGTTATAAAATTGTAGATAAGAGTATACCACGAACCTAACCTCAAAAGGTATTGTGCTCGGAAGTACCAAGTTGCGTTCGTTTTTATTAATAATTATCGAATCAAGTTACTCGTGTTTTGTTTTGTATCCTCAATATGTCGGTTCACTGGATAAGTATATAGTTCTGAATTTAAGAATTCTGCAAATATCGCATCAGTCAAATGTACATATTATGTACAATAGTTCTTACGATTGGACAAATTGTAACAATTCCTTCCTGCTCCTTGCTTGATACGACTATATATAACATTTCGATGATATAGCGATACTTTCAAGTTACTGCCCGTTTAGCACCGAGGACAATATATGTATGTCACCGGAGGAATGGTTCTCCATTCTTCTAAGAAGACTATGTCAGCTGAGATAATACACGCGGTACATCACGATCAAAGAAGCTATTCAACATGAAATTGTAGTATCAGTTGAGGCGAAGATCCTGAAAATAATTGCTGTATTCTCAGTAATTTTTAATAATTTTTTGCTTTCTTCTTTGGTATACGTCTTTCAGTATTTTGTAACTATGGAAGTTCACCGACGTGGGCTGAACATGGTCTCTGTCTGGTTAGTTTATCTACCAGTAACAGGATGGCTCGGGCCTTAAATTGTTTGCAGTCGTGCTACAAACATCGTCTTATCCATATAAAGTATACGAAAAGACAAAATATGTAAGCAGAAGCTTAGTCTACTGCGACGACCGAAGCAGAGTTTACCCAAGCAAAGTGCAAACCCTACTGTACATAAGTTTTCTTTGTCTTATACTACGCGTATACTTGGCCACCGGTGTGCGTTGTTGCATTAAGCACTGAAAACAAAGGAAGGAAGCAACCTGAACGCTTTTGGTAATTGTCATTCCAGTACCCGCTGCCCACGTAATTACGCAAATTACGTACAAACATTACACTAATGAATTTAATAATTTCAATTGAAAAACAGGACCTCCCAGAAAAGTATACAGCTTGCAAACCATGGTACATTAAACTAATCAATTTGAATGGAATTAATCACATAAGCCTTTAGAGAATATGTGACAAAATATCTTCCAATAATATTAATATCGAATAATGGTACCTTTTGCAACGATATTAATATTCAGTAATAATATTTTTACAGCAATATTAACATTGAAGAACAAAATTTTTTCAATAAAATATTTGAAAAGTGACATTTGACTCTCAGTATTGGTTATTCTCAACATTCGTGATTTAAATAACGCTGACGGTTGTAGCAGACCCAATTAAAATTAACCCAGTACATTTTCCAATATTCCAAAAGCCTCTAGTCTGATAAAATGTTGCGCTTCACATGTCCCGACTCTCAAAACATGTAAATTTCAATTTCCAAAAGACCTTATGATCACGCTATATCAATTTCACCTACTATATCATTTTAGACGGATTCAAAAATAACTTCAGTCGTGTGGTTAAGTTGTTAAAAACTGAGTGCTCTATCTCTGCCATTCTTAGCTAGCACGAACACCAAAAGTGAGGTTAGGAAATATAACAACACGTTGAATCTTATACTCGAAAGGTTCGAACGACGTAAATTAAGAAACTTCAATGATCACCATATAACAACCCATTAAACAGTTTCAACTTAACGACCAAATTGTTCCTTGAACGCATTAAACGAAATTTTTCTTCTCTCGTGTTTCAGCCAGCAGACGGCTTACGTGTGGAGCAGCGTGGGCCTGGGGGCGCTGTCGATGCTTGCCAAGGAAACAGGCATTACTGTTTTGCCTCTAAACCTTCTTTACGACCTCTGTCGCTCCTGGCATTCAATCAAGAGGTAAGCGTTTAAGGCGCACGCTCGCGGAGCAGTTTGAAAACGCGACACGTAGCTCACGCCAATAAATCCTGAAATAAGAAGTAACACTCTGTCCCCGGTCCTATAGTTCGTGCGACTTTACACGACCCTTTGCCCTATCGCAGACCTCAATTCTTTCCTTTATAACGAGACCTACGGCGACTCGAGGGTAACTTCTATGTCTGTGGGATGATACAATATAGCTTTGAGTTAGGTTAGGTTAGTGGCTCCTGCTCTCGAAGATTCAAGGATTCACAGAGCCTCGCTGCATTAAATTCCAGGTCTGATCGAAAAGATAGCCGAAGCAACTGTTCAGAAATTAAACGTTCCGTCATAATTTTACGTTTGTTAACGATTGGAATTAATAGGTGGCAGCACGTGTGTGCTTTCTTTGCGGTTACAGTATAATACTTGGAATTAATGTTATATTAAAACATAAATAGGAAGGATCAACTGTTTCAAGCGTGTCAACACTTCTATTACACATTTATCGATACACAGATATTTTATAGAAGTTTAAACAAACATAACCTCCGTCACGATTCCAATTCCAAGTCTACCAATTTCTTTTTATAATCGGGATCTTTAACGACACAAGTACGCCTTATCTAATTTTGTGACGTTGTGAACACTTTGACAATTCCACAATTTACTCATATTCTTCAAAACCCTGTGTCAGTACGAATTTACACTCGAGTATTGGCGGACCAGCTTTTCTGCAGAGCGAAAAAAATGTTCGAGCATGGGATGTTAAATAACATGAAAAATAATCGACTACAGGCGTATATATGTGACGTAATAAACATTCGTGAATCCTTTTTTCCTTTCTTCTTCCTAACGCTTAACAATGATCCATCGAAGCTTCTTTATTTGCACCTCCATTGTTTCTTTCGGACGTTTAAAACAATCAGGGTCATTATTTCCACGGATAGCGGTGGCAAACAGCACGATCGCTCGACGATCGTAAAGTATCTCCGTTCCTCCCATCACTGCATTCCCCACCACTGCGTCACCCTCCACCGCACCGCTCCATCCGCGCCAAAGGCTATTAAAACGAACGAGAAATCGGTGGGACGGGCGCGAAGAATTACTAGCTGGAATCCCGTCGCGTACCGTCCAAGCGTATAAAATTGCGTTTGAAAATGAAATATAAAATCGCGCGGCGCCATATGTAGCGTAAAACGTGAATTCCAAATATCGCCGGTTCCTCCTTTGCATACGCGCGGGAATGGGATTTGCTTTAACAGAGGGCGCTGACTACCGGCGTGAGACAAAGACGATCTGATGGCCGATCGTAAAACAGCGAAATCTGATTAACTGTTTACACCGGATTATGCGGGACCAGCGTATTCGAATAATTATACTTGGAGAAATGTAAATCAGGGCAGGCAAATTCACAAGATAATCGAATCTTTTGGATCAATGGGAGGACCTTCGATTCGTGGAAGATGGGGCCAGTGGAAACCGTGTATGTTTGGGTGACGTTAATTCGATTTATGAAATGTCTGATGTCGTTCCTATCGAGTGCAATGAAATTAACGCTTTACCTCTTTGTGATTCAGGTCTATCTTCGAGGCAAGATGGAATGACGACTCCAGACACTTTTCCCGTCGGGCTGCGGCGCTGCTTGTTTCGGTGAGTTCTGTAAGCTTCTAGGGAACACGAGTAAGTTCGAAATCATCTCGGATTGAGAAGCTTATTATATTATTTATGGCTTCGGGGCTCCGAAAATGTTTTTGTAAAGCTTTCTACTGTTTGTTCGGCAAGCACAGGTGTGTAGCAAACGAGAGTTCGAGATAATTATACTTTTCATATGTAGCAGTCTTTTGCGACACAAAACTTGACTAGTGTAATAGCGACGTGTCCATTGCTGGAATGATTAGATTAAAATTAGGGGATGTCACCGTATGAGCCTGTTTCCCTCTTTCTTCTTCGCTGTTTCCTTACCTATAAGCCACTCTTTACTTGACAATTACGTATATAATTATAAAATGTATAAGAATGAGGATCATTGTAGTTGATTTAAAGAAGTTATCAATTATCATTCCACTCCTCACTCTATGATAATTATATACCTTGAGTAAATTGCCTACATGATATTCTCATTATTTTCTTCCTAATTCTTAAACATCATCAATGTATAGAGATATATCAGCCTAAGTCTCACTATTCTAAACTATATTATATTAAAATCGACCAAATTCGCGCAAGACTGTAATAATGATGTACATACGTATAGGAGCAAGGAAAACAGCACAAAGTACATATGGAATGTGAACAAATTTGCAAACGCACGTGTCGTACAGATGCATAATGATAGCGGAACCCGCAGAAAGCCCCACAATCCTCGACAATCGTGTCACCTTTCAGCCCAGTTACTCCCCTAACTCGGTTACTCGCGTATTCAAATCAGATTTCATAACCGTAAACCGAACAACTGAACCAGTGGCCTGTCCGCCGACAATAAGAGAGTACAAGACAATAAGTCCCGTTACTCGTCCACGAATACCACCGGGGACAAAATCGAATCCTCTTAACGTGTCACACGCGGTCACTCGTGCGTGGAAGCCCCGCGTGGTTACTGGACGAGCCGCCTGGCGTGAGGGCGCGCGTGTTCCGCCCAATGGTCGCGTCGTTATCGTATTACCGGCGATGTCTACACTCGCGTTGAGCAGAAACGAATAGACCGATCGTGGATGGTCCGCGTGTTCGTCTATCCATTTATCCTGCCTCGAGGATCCCGTTCACCTCCTGCAGACGTGCCGGGAAGTTCCTGGTCGTGCCGGACGGGAGGCGATGATGAAATTTAAACGCAACACCGAGCGAAATCGATGCTGCGTGAGTGAGCAGGCGTTCCTGGTAAATTTATTCCGCCGTTTACGCGAAATTATCCCCAAGGTCGTTTACATGGTCGATACAGTTGAAAATCCGCCGGCCCAGTGTAGAATGCTCGCGAGGTATAATGCGAACGTACCGCTTTGTTCTGACAGGCGCTTGAAAATTCGCCCGAAGTTCCTTCGTTATGGTCGATCGAGAATAGGAATATTGTTCCGACGCCTCACGTTTCGCGCATTGTTTCCTGCCTGGAACGGCCCGTCGTGCTATACCGCCCATTCCGACTGGCAGATCGACGAGAGTTCTCACTGGTAATTACCTGGATCTGTGTGTGTTTGAAATAACAAGGGGTGAACGAGTATGAGAAGGTTGACCCGTGTTGGATACTTCTTCGTTTCCTTTTTGTCCTTTCGTGTTTCTGGGAAAGAAGCATTGGGTTGGATTTGAGGTTAACGTAGTGAGGTTAGGTTTCGATTATTGCGTTTAACCAATTTAATTGTCATGTCCCGTCAAAGATATATGTATATCTTGCTCGGTAAGAAGTTTCTTCCTTATATATTTGTGATCATGAAAGGAACGTTCCGTTAAGTGATAGTATCTGTAGTGTATATATTCATATATGTAAATAAATTATATTTATACGCTAACGAAGGTTAATATCAATTTTTCCGAAAGTAGCTGCGTATTTTTGTATAACAGTAAAATTTATGTGACATCTGGTCAAAGCGTGTGTAGATGGGAAGATAAAGAGGGAACTCAAAAACCGAAAAGTCAAATAAACAGAGTGATAATGCAGAATACAGAACATTGATTCAAAAATTTGAAATTAGGTATTTAAGTTGTGGAATAGTTAGTGTTAACACTCATCGTATAATCAAATTTTCTGGACAATGTAACAGCGTGTTAGGTATTAAAAGCAAACGATTGTACGTGTTAATTATTATACGATTTCCTATTCACTGCTGTGAAAAATAACGTCAGTTTTATGGCAGGAGATCTTCTAATTTCTTTTTTCCTCTTCCAAAAAATCGGCGAGTACAAAGCGTTAAATAGAAACATTTTGTCATTGGTCAGATATGTTTGGGCATTATGGTTGATTGGTTTGGTAGATCTGGTATAGAGTTCGATAGATCGGACTTCTGCGAGTGAAAGTCCAGGAACTTTGTCTCGCGATAATGGCCCCAGATCCGTGTCGTTAATTCTTAACGACCGATATCTCCCTGTTTTTATCGTCCGGTTGCAGGCGACCGCCGATGTTTGCAGCGTCCTGTGGCTTAAGTAAGTTTAACGATCGTTAACGCAGATACACTCACCGTCGAGAGTTTGCTTTTACGATCGCGTAAGAGAAACTCGCCTCCCTCGAATTGTGTTGGCCGACCAACGGAAACTGCTTAGGCTATTCCACTGGCGGCGGTAAAGCGATCGTGGCTTTCGAAGACTTACGATGAAATACGGGACAGGCCGATGGTAGCCACGGGAGTAGTTATGGATGCGGTGCTACTATTTATCGACTCGGCGTTTCCTTGTTTCTCCTCTGCCCTGTAACAGATGTTTGCGTATACTTCACTATGCTCGCGTGCTGTTTTCGTGATCAGTGGACGATGATGACTTCTGGGCTTGTGATGTTGGTTATGATCTTGCAGATAAATATTTTAAAATAGAAGGCACGACATTTAAGTTTAGGGTCTATATTTAAGGTTAAGGTTAAGAATTTATGATTAGGGTATGGGATTAAGTTCTCCTTCTAAGCTAAAGTTATATATTTCAGCTTAGATTATTTGCTTAGTGTTAACGTTACATTCCAAATTTTATGCTTCATTCGGGGAAAAAGGTTAAGATCTAAATTTCAGGTTGAAATTAAGCTATACTGTTAAAGATCAACTCTAAATTTGAGGTTCGTGCATTTATGTCAGTTATTAAGTGTATGTAGAATACAGTAGATCTAATTTGAGATAAAGGAAAAAATTGAACAGCCAGTAAAAATGGTTCGGCAATTACAAAAACATCTATAGCCTTCCCTTCGAGAGATACAGAGTGTAACATCATTTCTTGAAATTCCAATTTATTTAGACCTTCGTCAATGACAGCAAAGGTTCACTTAACGTCACGCTACCGATTGAACATTAACAATATGCAAGTTAAAAAATAAAATAATAAAATAGTAAGGTCTACACTGTTCCATGGTGCTTTGACGAATGCGGTCGTTCATTAATTTAACGTACCATTCTCAACGTCATTTCGCACATCGTAACAGCAATCACCTGAGGAAGTTACGAGTGATCGTATCAGTCTTGGCATCAGTCTCTTCCCAGCGACGTTTCATTGTCCTGGCCCTGGCGAATTAATTTAAACGATATCTCGGCGAGGGCTGCCATTAAAGATATGCAAAGTGCACTCGTATAAGTCTCAATTGCTCGCTCGACGTCTCTTGACTTGCTCCGGATCCTCAGCGAGTCGAGGATGACCCCGTGACGTCCGGTGGCAAACGCTGCCATCCAGAATCTCAGTTTCGCCAATTAACGCCCGGTAAACGCGTCGTGTGATTAATTAATTTTAATTAACCAAGTGTAATTAACGTATAACGAAATGGTCATCGTAGATAGCAGGTGACAGCCTCTGAGCGTAGAAGGAAGAGGAACGAACTTTGTTGAAGTGTTATTGACACAATAAGGCTCTCCATGTAGGTGCTGATAAAAGTGTCATTAATCGCGAATTAATGCAACTGACTGTACCATTACCCTCCATTTCTTCCTTGTCATCGCTTTTCCCTCGTTTCGCTGTTCTATATAATTTGTATAGTACCCACGAAGTCAAGGGAGTGTACAAAGTATCATTAGTTCAATAGAAAGTCGAGAGTGCGCACATGGAAGTCCATAAACGAAACAGAAAATTTTATAAAAGTGTCATCGACTGGATTAAATTCTTCATACAGATGGACATAAAGGTGTTATTAACCGTAAATTAACGCAAGTGACTGCAGAATTACCTCTCATCTTCCACCCCTCTGACTCTGTCCTTCTATTTCTTTCCGCGTAATTTGTATCGCACCCACGAGATTATGGGAGTGTACGAAGTATTACCAGACCGATGGAAAGTGGAGGGTGCGCTCAGAAGTCCTAGCGTACAATGTTCCAAGGTATGCTAATATATGCGAAGAAACGAGGGAGGCTAGGGCCCCGCGTACACATTTAACCGGTTTTCCAGCCTCCTTGGTCCTGCTACCTATCACCACTTACACGTCTAAAGCCATGCTCTCTACGACAAGGTTAGTCGACAGGGTAATTTCTCCCCCTCAGGAACACTGAATTTCAAGAGCGAGGAATTTCTTGATCCCTCTATGCCGGACTCGGGTCGGTTTCGTGTTAAGGGGTCGTTCTGCGACTTGGTGGACGATGTATCGTTTCGTGGGAATTCTTTTAGGCTTCTCGAACATCCAGCGGAAAAATTTATCGATTCCAGAATATATGTTCGGTTAAAGAAAATCAATGAATACAATAATCGTGTTAGCTGCACGTCTGTGCCATGAAGAAAATGATCCGTCATTTTAAGTGACCTGGCAAATTATCGAATAATAAAATTCGAAATTAAAAACTTTTTCCAACGGAAATGTAGGTATTGAGAAATAAAATTATTAAATAGTTATTTCAATGGAGCAGAATATAAACTTAGGATCAAGGAACAGACTTTGTATAGGGTAAATGTCTGTTTACCAGCTTAAAAAAATGGAAAGCAAGCTTTCAAAATTTTTAATGCAGAAATATATACAAAGATCTTTGAAATTTCAAGTTATTCTGCTTCCAAGTAAGCAAATTTTATATTCAAACATCAAAAGTCAGTAACGTTTGAGAACGAGTAATTTTTAATATATTGTCAATAGAAATTTGCATAGATTTCTATGAAAATTATTGTATCATAATGTATATAATAAAATTTGTTTTTCATAACACTGTCATTAAATTGCGTGAAAAAGTATAGCATGGCTGAATTCTTCGTTCAGTTAGTCCAACTTGCTAGCAATTATCGATGCACATTACAGGCGTGTATTAGGTCTGATCCGACAACGTTCACATCCGGCAACAACGAAGCGTGCACTACAGTTCTGTAGGACGGTAGCATATCGCAATCGATAAGCCAATGCATTAGGGATACGCGTTGCTGACTGACTCTACATCAGCATGCGTATTGTTAGTCAATTGGCTTGCCGCTTAAATCTTAGCTCCATGCTGCGAATTGTCTTAAAGCCATGGGTGTAATTATGATTCCATTCATCGTGTTAACTCGCGGGTATGAACAGCTTTTGTTCAGCGACGGTCGGGGTGTTTAATTAACATATTCCAAAATATAATTTTCAACGGAGGATCCCGGGACGTAACGACGCGTTTAAACGCCATGGCATCAATTATTCTCCGCGAGAAGAGATAATTGCCCGTAAAATAATTGCACGAGGTGCCTTTCTAATTAAAATCTCCAACAATTCGCGAATTAATAATAACTTATAAATAAAAAGCAAACGCGCATAATGCACGGAAGAACCATCACTGCAGTAAAGAGCAGCAAATTTTACCTGCACCCTGGAATTTAAATCCGCTGGAAATAGCATTCAGCCAAAAATATTTTAATAATTCCAACAGAGATATATATTTACTACACCCTTCAACTTACACCGATCCAACAGTTTCACCAAGTTCCTCGAAACGGGTTTAGAAACTATACCTCGAGGAGCTTGTTCTCCGTGTCAATCCGGCGAAAAAATGCACGTTGGTTCTGCGAGAAATATATTCCCGAGCGTGTATACGGGGTTAGGTTATAATACCACCTCGGGCATTCCCGGAAGACTAACAAGCGGGAATTCCGGCGGGTACGTGGTCCAGCAATGTCCTGCCCGCATCGGATATTTACCGAAATTGAATTTCTGTCTCGTTCCCGGCCGCTCGTGGCGTAGGTCAGCGAGCCCTGGTGGCGACATAACGCGATATTCCCCCACCGCTCGAGCGACGAAGACGTCAGCGACCACCGTATCCGTGGAACGAGAGTCGTTGGACGTGGAGTCGTGAAGGTGAGGTTAGGACGTGTATCGAGTGCACGTAAACGTAGAGTCTATCGTGGAAGAATATGAATGCCTTGGAGTGGCAGACATTGTCCGGCTGTAGAACGCTTCTAGAATCCACTCGTTCTCGATCTGTCCAAGAACATGGGATCCTGAAGGGGACATGGAGGGACGCTGCCGAAGACAGAAAGAGGAAGGTTTGACGGCGGTCCACGCGGTGAAGCTAGAGAGTATGGCGTAAAGAGTGATCTCGAACGAGGATGGGATCTATGCTGGACGTGACGGAAATGCGACCAAAGATCTGGGTGTCGTTCACGACGTAAATGCGACGACTCTGTCATGAGACCGGAATGCTATTTCCCATATCCTGACGTATTACGTTGGAAAATAGGTTTTGGGTGCGGGATATGTAAGCTATATCTAAAACTCTTTGGTCGGGTGTCAATTTTGACCTGTTTCTTATCAATCTGATAAGTAATAGTTCGAAAATGCGTCTTCCTTGATGCCTGTTGTTCTTTAACTTATTGGACCTATATTATGTATTTGTCGTGTATTGTGACAGAGGCATTGTTTGTCAATTGCAAATTATATTTTGGGTATATATTAGAAAATATTCCGTATTGTGCATGTTTATACATTTGACCGCTTGTTGTTTTCTTTGTCGATGCCTCGATAACATCTTTGCTATGATCATCGACTATGCTCAAATATATTATACTTCCACGATCGTGAGTCGATGAAAGTTGAACGTATTAGTTTAGAGTCCGTAGTTTATCAACATCGTGTCCAACCTTCCTGTTTAAAAGGCTGAATAATTATAAACTATAATCTACATCCATTTAAGACATCTTATTGTCATTATGCTGCACTACCGTCACTAGGCGGCAAATTAGTACATTGCCAAAGAGGCTATGAAGAAAGATAGAACTGCATTTTCCGATATCCATAATAAGTACCCTATTATTCACAAAAAATATAAATGATGAATATTAATTTACAATTAATATCCAATAACGTGATGCAATAAGTTCAAGTTTGTATTTTTCAATTATAATACGAATCATAATATGCGTATGAAAATTTGATTGTTGACTTCATACTCAAATTATTTCCTATACTTTCAATCCTTTCTAGTAAAAATATGTGAAAAAAACGACGAGCGAGAATACGAGGTTATACATATAAGGGAAACGTTACTTCCGGATGAAGACGTATCCAGCATGCAACTAAGTCTGGCACTGTATTTCCGCGTGAGATTTTTAGCTCGGGGCATTTCTTGTTTTCAGTTTTCCAAGCTAGCTAATGAAAGCTTCCAATGCTTCTAGCAATGTAGCGAGTCATTGAGCCGCAAGTCGAGAGCCTCCTCCAGAAAAGGCTAGTAAGAGCCTCTTCCGCAATCTGGATTCCCTTTTGTTTCACTCTCATTCATCTTTCGAGCCATGTAAACGGCAGGTAGAAAATTCGCATTTTACAATCTGGCAAATCTTAGGGAAACAATCCATGAGAAATTCCAGCGAGATTAAGTCGATGGGCTAATAGAACATAACAAAACAGATGCAGATGCTGTTCCGTATCTTCTTTGTAGACTCAATTTTAGCCACGATTATGGTACAATTCTTAAATGAACTCTCGTTTGTGACTGCACATTGGTAACATTGCTTCATGCTATTATACAACTTTGAATTACTATTATTTAATTAAAAATCCGATTTTGCCATTCATTTTGTTATACGCTTAATACAAAAATTAAAAATATTTTCACGATCTGCAACGTCAAGAATGAGAAAGGAATTCTGCTTCTGAAGCTTCGGTTTCATGAAAGTTTGGTTAGGTTAGGTTAGGTTGAACGGAATTGAAGCTTCGATTGCATAAGAGATTGGTTACGTCTCTAGAATTTGTGAGTCTCGTTCGTCGCGGACCTGGCGAGAAAAACAGCGGCGCGGAAAAAGCGTTACTCAGAACAATTAAGCACACGTAGTTTGCTAAAGGATTCCTTTTATTTACAGTTTGGAGTGCTGCTGGTGGTGCGTCTCGCCCTCCTTCACGGTGCCCTACCGAAGTTCTCGCCACAGGATAATCCGGCAGCTTTTCATCCCTGTTTCCACGTCAGGTGAGTATCCGCGTAAGTCCTTTATGCTACATGAGTCGTAACAAGGAATCCTGTTACATTGTTTCAAAACTCATAGCAGTGACGGACATACGGAAACCATATACGGTTGTGTAACCCCCGAAAATAGCAAGTGGTATCGTGTAAACACGAAATCAAAACAGCAAATGTCCAAAACCTGCTTTGATCTTACAACAACGTGTAATAACATTCCCCATCAGCGATTATTTTCTGTACGTTTATTTGACGAATCCCACAATCCGTTCCTTTGGTAACCTGTGCCCAAAGAGCCTTTGATGTATTTTTATGCTTTTAGAATCTACAGCACTTTAAATGGTTACCCTATTACTGTGCTGCAGCAATTTTAAATTGGTAGTTCGCGTGAGCCTCGATGGAGGGAATTATATCTTCACCAGTAATTTGCTTCAAAACAAGGTTAGGTCAGCCATGTTTAATCCCTGACAACAGCTAAAGGATTTCCCAATTCCTTCAATTCTGCCTTCAATACTTCTGTCATGAGAGTCACCTTTTACCTTCAAATATTATCCTGAAATGAAACGTTACTCACGTACGTGGACATTTTATCGGATGAGGTGTACCGATTCTGGAATCGTGAAGTCATCCAGCTCCCAGACAAGTCACCAAGGTGTTCCTTTGCATCCTCTTTGCCAAGCACACCTATTCCGTGAAAGAATACGTTGCTCACAGTGGATCTGAAGAGCAAGTCCTTTGTCTCAACCAATGGGAAAGTCAGCCCGAGGCCAGCCAAACAGAACTCCACGTCAAGCTCCGTTTACTGCATGATATCCTTTTGCTCACGAAGGATATCTCTCCGTTTGCCATTCCTCGGATAGAGGCCATCGTTTATATCGCGTCGTTGCTTTCAGGCTGACCCGAATCTTCGGTAGTACTCGAGTTAAAACGCCTGGCTCTTCCCTCTTTAGGCCGAGCTTCCAACGATATCTCGAAGTTTCGAATCCTTCCTCGACTAACAGTCTCTCAACTAGTGCCCTGGTTAAACCGACTGGCTCGCTTTCAACATTTCCAGTTGCTTACCTCCCACCCCCAGCCAACCAGGACGGTCGACGGATGGGGTCGTATGGCCTGGAAGTGGGAGCTTGAGGACTGCGGGTGGGGGTCAGGCGTCGCCTCTAAAGAGACCAAGATCGAGCAGCTATAGAGAAAATGTTCAACCGAGTCGTGTAGCGTTCGCAGTAATCTGAAAAGGCGTACTTTCGAGTTCTGACCGTTTCATTGCCTGATCCTTTGATGTCCGTGTTTACCTTGGTCCCGAATATTCTCACGGATTCCTCGCTTGCTCAGTGTTTCGATCTTCGTAACAGTGAACGTGTATACGTGCTCGATGACACGTTGTAGGTACTGAAAGGGATGATCCTGATTACGTGTAATAAGAGTAATGTATCTCTTGTAAGGACGTTGCTAGTTAGCTACGATGAAGACGAGCATGAGAAGCATTGAGGATAGGATTGATATTGACGGAGGATGAAGAACTCTCTATTGCTTCATTTCATTTGAGCATCGTTTGTGTACGCTATGTTAGGTGTACAACTATTGTTTCTTAAGCTTCTCGGCGCCAATGCGCTGCTTTGCCGTACCTGGTCCATTTTGGATATAGCGGCAGATGTTGGTTGCGAATCTTAGATCGTCATCATACCAATGAAAAGAGCATGGTCCAACCCGCGGAGGAAGTCAACTCGCACATGACTCTAGTAGGCTTAAGGAGTACGCTCGGGGAGATACACGATTTGGCGTACTACTCTTGGGCCACTTCCGGTCTGGCATGGATATGAGATCCAACCGAAGGTCTCCATGGCCCGTATGTGTTGGGTGAACAGATTCCTCCTCAGGTTGCTTGATAATATCTCTGTGAAAGCATTCAAAAGTGAGAATCAGCCAAAAACATTCTCTTCTCACAGTCGCCTAGGTGACAAACCTTAAAAATGCTTGTTTTGAAAGAAGCCAAGAATTAATTAAGAGACAGAATGTAGAGACACTTGTATTATCGACATACAGAGTACCGTTGCACACTGAATTGACGAGCATATCGCACTGTCTAAGTAACAAACCATTCGAGAAGTAGAATTTTCGACTACCATGTACAGTAGAATGTCACCCTGAAACTGAAACTAGAAATTCTACTATATCCGACACTCTAAAGTTTGCGTGTCGTTGAGAGCACGGACACTGGAGCAACTGTTACTGCAACTCTACATTGACAGCGTCATGATTCAATATACGGTAGCCGAAACTCTTCCGCTGTGATTTAAGGAATTAGGGGCACCCTCCATTTGCGCTGCCCCCTTTATAAGTAGGTTATAATATACTTTCCGTGATTCTTGACACTATTCTCGGTTGACAATGCTAAGGCGATACTTTCTTCGACTGAGCGAGTGAGGAGAACGATATAGGAGGAAAGAAGGGCCTGCTAGATGACGTATCAGTTTGGATACTTAACAGGTCTGTGCCTCAAACGCGGGATTACTATTAGCAGATTAGTAGCGTATGCTTATAAGAAACGAAGGGTTCACGAGCACTTGCGAGAAGCTTCGAACCACCGTGATCGTTCTGGTGGCGAGTTTGCAACAGTGATTGCTACGAAAACTACTTACGCTGTTCCATAAATATTTGTAATACAAATACCGTAGTGACAATTCAATGTAACCGTGTCCTCGTAGCCAGGAACCAAAACAAATATCGGAAACCGCCAACCCCATTCGAATATGACGGGCATAACACTAAATTGTTTCATTCAAGCGTACAACGTATCGTGGGAGGAAGCGGTGGAAGAGAAAGATGAGCCACGACGCGCGACGTCTCCCCCCTGGCTGGCATCGAACTCTGCCGAAAAAATGCCGAAATATACGATTCGATTTTACGGTCCGATAGACATGTCCAGCGAATCCGATTTCGCTATCTCCCCGAAGACCGACGATATCGACCGAGTTGCCGTCGCGCGGCGAGAAAGGAGTATGCCCCGGTGGTTTACGCGGTCGGTAAAATAGAACCGGTCCCGATGTAACGCACCATTTCGATATCTAGATGTGACGCGTTGCACTTCCTTTCGTCCTGGCCTCTGTTGCAGCGCGTTACGCCGGAACGTTGGTCTCTGCTTCCGCTGACCTGTCGACGGAAGAATTATTGTATTATACGAGGAATAGAACCCGGCTCTCGCGTCCGTTTTCGATTCCGTGTCCCTGCTTTTACATTTTTTCCCACCTCTTTCCTTCCTTTTTTCCATTTTTCTTTTTTTTTGACCGATCATTTATCAGGAATCACGTCGAGCCCAATAACAAATAAACATTCGTTTCGATAACGTGATCCTAGAGTTGATACGCAGATTGCTGTCCTTTTCCACCTTTCTGACGGAGATGTTATAAATAGGCGTTGATGTCGGCCGGTAATAAATAAAGCGCGCAGCCTGTCCCGGTTAACGCAAGCCGGTTGATACGTTTCCAGTGTGTTCCGGGGATTTGAACGCGAGATAAGTTTCATGAACTGAATGTGGGATTTTGAAGTAACGATGGCAGGCAATGCTGCTTGGTTTAACGATTTCACCGTATCATGTGAATAATGCCGAGTTAATCTTTATGTAAGCGTGCTAGGGTGTGTAATGTCAGTTCCACCGCCCATCGATGTTTTTCTTTTCAAGGCAACGTCGTATCCTTGTTATGGTACAATCTGTCGTTGTCTGTAGATTTCTCTCATCTTGACATAAAGGTAGCATTGAAGTGATCAATTCAATCCTTTGTCTCACTTGGATGGAAAGTTCTATTTATTGCGTAGCTTATTACATATATATCCTTTATTATTACTGCATAGTATTTACTAATATTAAGTAATAGAAAGTTTTGGGTGTATTTGTTTATGATTACGGTATCAGTTCTTTAGCTTTGACAGGGATTTGTGAAATTATTTAGACATGTTCACTCCAAATCTCGGGTTTCCTTTGTCTCCGAAATAATCTCAATTACAGATTCATTGTAAGATTAGTATTCGAGCATCCTTTATTCTCACATCTATAACTTCATCGAATAATTTCTTTATGATCATCATATTCCCGTATTTAGTACTCATATCGCCCAAGCAAAAAGACCTACCCCACTCACTCATCGGAACATACAATATCAAGAAAGTAGATCGTTTACTCAACAAAATGGGCGTACTTCCGCTGCATGGTTCTCCATATCTTGCTCTCGCGGAATCATTTGGGATCGATCAAGAAAATCCACAACGCGTTAACAGAAATCCTCGTTATCCGTCGATGAGCGGAGCGAGAAGCGGAGAGTGGAAGCTTTACTTAGCAGAAGTACGGCTCGCGAAATGCCCGATAATTTTAGCATATTGAAATATTGTGCCGTTCTTTTCTCGTCGTTCCGTCGTATCAGCGTATAGGAGCGGTCCCAGTTCTTTCCTTCCCTCGAACTCTGCTCCCGTATTTATTCGTTCTCTCCCCACCTACACGGCAGCCGGGCTTCTTCCTCGTTCTTTCTTCTCTACAGCAGCCGCAGCGGATCGAATCGACGTGGGTTGGCGTCCTCCACTTCCCCCTCCCAACCTATTCTGCCTCGTAGCTCGAGAAGATATTATGCGAAATACTTTCTGCCTTGCTTCGAGGAACCGGCCGGGAATACTTTATGAGATGTATAATTTGGCCGGATGTTCAGTCGTTTCGCGGAATTTACGATGGCTCGAGCCTACACCGAGCCAACCTTCGGGCGAACTCGGCTCTACTCGCGTGAACGTCGCGCCCTCTCTAACGCCCGTTCGCGCGTTCTCAGCTTTCCCCCACTCCTTCACTCTCGCGCAGAGGACCCACGGCCTTGCTGGCCTGGCATGTACGACACACGCGGCGGACGCTAGCCTACACGTGTCTCGGAGATGACGGTGCAAGTCGTGGAAATTCGAGCGTGATATTTCGTTTTCCAACCGTCCGTTAATATCGCGTGACCTAGAAAGATTTGCGAAATTACTTTCCCACTGTGGTGCGGATGGATGGGATCCTAGTGCTGTCCCGAACAGCTTTCGCGATATATTTCAGGATGGAGAATGTTCTTCGCACGTGTATTTCTTGGATAGTTCGCGACTTTTTCGTGTGGGCTTGGGAGATTTGGTTTCCTTTCTTTTTCCTTTTTCGGTAGTTCGTTGAGTTACTCATAATACCTTTCGGTCAACGTACAGTGGATTATACATGCATGAGACATTTTATTCAGATAGATTGGGTTATACAGGGTGCTTCGGAAATGAGAGACAATTTTGTTTCAATTTTTGTCCACAAAACTCGAGAAATCTAGATGTTAATTTACAAATGGTAGTCAGTAAATAGTTGAGAATAATATATTTCCTGTAGCGAGTCACTGTTATTATAAAGTATTAGGATATATTTATCAGCAATTGTTTGATTTTAGTTCATCTACATTTCGGAAATTATTTATCGTGGAAGGTACGTCTGTGTTATCGTTATTTCACAGGTTGAAAATGACTGAAATATATGGAAGTAGATTGGCAAAAGCATTAGGACGTAAGTATCGCGCTTTAGAGAACGAGCGTGCTTTAAGGTTAAGCGATGGTGTCGAACAAAGTGGCTGAGGCAATGTGAATTTTGTTACCGTCGCTTATTTTCGCAAAATGCTGCAATTATGGCTTTATTGTGGCGTGCACGGAACTGCAATTTTAGACGAGGCAAGTTCAACCGTGTTCCATGCTATTTTCGCTCGTACCCCGAATGACGGCTGCAATAATAATTCCCTGTAGAAGGAACAGCTACGTCGAAATTAAGCTCGATATTTATTACGAGTATCGCAATTTCGAACACTCTTCGTTCCGCGAAATAAATAATATCGCAAATTTGACGCAGCTCCACGTAAAATATTTGCAATCGTTATAACTTCATTTTGCACAGTTGTTTCGTTATGAAATAGTTCTTGCCGTTTATACGCATTTTACACTGGCGAAACTCTGTGTAAACTATATCGAAATGTGATACAGCACAAACAGCATAATTATTCTATCTTACGAGATCAAACTCTTGCCCTGTATTGTTAAACACTTCCATCGACTACTTTCCTTTCCCTTAACAATTTTGTAAACCGATATATTTAAGAAGTAAACGCATTTACTTAACATTTACTCATAAGCACAGACTTTAGTCTAACACCAATTCGCTTATATTAAATATGAAGTATTAGATACTAGATTCTAGATACTAGATATTACCTACTAGGTACTAGGTACTGGATAGTGTATACTAGATACCAGGTACTAGATCCTAGATATTGGGAGCTAGTTGGTAAATACTAGATGACTGATGCTAGATATTAGGTGCTGGGTACTAGATACTATATGCTAGATGCTAGATGCTAGATGCTAGATACTAGATATCAGAAACTAGATATTAGATACTAGATACTAGAAACTAGATGCTAGATACTAGATTCAAAGTACTATTGTATATGATAGATACTAGATGCTGGATATTAGATACTTGATACTAGATACCTGATACCTGATATTAGGCATTGAATACTGGATAGTAAATATTGAAAATTGAATGCTTAATGTTGAATACCAAACACTAAATACCAAATAGTAAATGTAACAGTAGTACAAAATAATGCTAACGTTTATTTACAAAATTTTCTGTTTTTCCATGGCTCGTTTTAAACTTCGCGTCTTCCGATGCACGTTTATTCAACGCTATCAGTTTGCAGCTGTATCTAGAAACATAAGCAGAAACCGTAGGAGAGGCGAGACACTTGTTCCTCCACTTTTAGTTTTACCATCCCCTTAACCTATATTCCAACAACCAGCTATTTCTCCTAATATCTCGCCATTCACAGTGAACATCCGACGCGAGAATCCGCGACGCGTGGTAACAGGCATCGACAACAACAGGAACCAAGTCGCGAGCCGTGGAAGAGCGAGCTCGAGGGGGTTGAAAGCTGCCGAGATGGGGTGTAAGTGTAGAAACACGAGGGTCGAAGCGGTTAAAGGGCCGCGTTATAGTGGTATCGCGTATCCGTAGCATAGTGATTAATTCCGCTCGAATCCATTCTATCTAACGCGTCCTATTGCAGGAAACATTCAACGATATTACAACCCTTCTCCGTAATCGTGTGCTTCCATCAACGTGTATGTGTCCTTCTTGTGAAAAATATTGTTGGATTGCAGGGATTTATACCGAGTGAGTGAAAAGTATTCTCGGCCGTAGTGATAAATGAGTGGATGATTGGTACTTATACTGTACCGTAGTGCAGCGATTTTCAATCGATGTGTCGCAATAGCCTTTGTCATGCCACGAGAATCTTTGAAGCATGAAACATCTATCTGTCTAATTGGAGGTCCTTGTCTCTCTTCCCTTGGGCTTCCAAATTTTAAAAAATGATAACTTTGATCCATCGATAGCTTTTTGGAATGGCTACATAGAGAGAGTGATACTGTAATATTTAAAAGGAAGAAGGAGAAGGTATAATGAATGACATAACAAGAAACTTGATTCATGTTTAAGGTTACTTCAATGATCCTTAGGTTTAATACTAGAACTTCTAATCCAGTCAAGGAGACTAACCTCAAGAGTATCAAAAATTGAAACAGTTAATGTCGACTGATATTGTGACAGACCTGTAATTTTACTCGTCTTGATAGCACCACCAAAATTATCATTACCTGTATCCGCTATGTTTAAGTACCCATTGAATATGGGTAACTTCGAAGTTAAAATAATGGAAAGTAGGTTAGGTATTGTGCTTTTAGGAACCTCAGTCAACATCTCTCTGGTGGCGAGCACTGGAAGATCATAAGAAGTGAAGAATTCAGACATCAAAAATTCGGAGTCAAGCTCAGGAATGAAAAATCAAAATCGAATCTTCATCATGAGACAAGTAATCCAAAAAATGCAGGTTTTCGATGGCTTAATCGAGCCTCTGTCTACCTCATTTTTGAGAAACACGTTTTATTAAGAAAATACCTGACCCCAGCCCAGCATCTCTCCAATACTAATTCCAGAGGCCGGAAGCTATCCCGAATTCTCGCTCAGAACTGTTTCCCGCATCGAACAAAGCCGTCGTGAATTTCCGCGAGGTATTCCCTGCCGTTTTTACCGGCTCAGCGTCCCCGCTGAATGGTATTATCCGAAGAAAAATAAATGGGCCGGCAATTGAATTTTGTTTTCGACGGAATCGCCGATACAGGGGAACGCGCCAGCGAATCCGCTTCTACCCGTGTGAAATTTATGAAACACTGGCCGCTGAAAGTCTGCCGTTTGGTAATCGTTATCGATATCAGCCCCAGCCCCTGGGAATGTTATTAACCCTCTTTTGTGCAATCGGTTTTGTACGAGAAGGATTAACCAGATTTTCATGGTCAATTTCGTCAGGTTGTAAGGTGTACATGTAATATTCTGAATTAATTGGGAAAACGTTTTTATGTACATATCTGACAGGTTTATTATATTCCTTCCAATTAGCAAATAGAAAGGATATCGAGATGATTGGAGAGTGGTTGTTTGATGTTAATCCGGCTGCAGCATTGCTCGGTTTGATCCAATATAATCTGATCTGTGTTTCTCGCGGAAAATGGTTAACATAAGCTTGGGGCGTAAAAGAAATTAGTCAAAGTTATTAGAAGGTAGTAAAGTGTCTTCAAGAAATAATATGTTGCCTTCATATTAAAATATAGCAATGGCAATGAATATAATAAACATAATACGTTCTTCAATTGCTCAACCATCTTCGATAGCGCGAAGCATCAAAATGGCCACCAGCGCCTTGTCCTACTGTCCTTTCACGTCGCGGTATCAATTTAATATTTATTTAAATACATTTATAGTCATACAAAAAGTAATTTAATATTTCCTCACCATTATGGACACGCAAATGCACTACATACGGAATTTAAGAGTTCTTACCCCAATCAGTGAACCCTGATACACCCCTAAAGATGCCTATCATTTCTACTATGCAAAAAAAGAGTTGTGAACATTTTCTGAAAAACTGCAAGAGTTCATCGACCTGAAAATAACGATACATTTGCGTAATTCATTTAGAAGCATATTTAAAAATATTTAGGGGAAGCAGTTGCTCCTGCAGCGTGGTTTGGGTCGGAAAATGGTACGTAGTCGTTACTCGCGGTCGGATAATTCGACGAGGCGTTAAATTCGCGGATCCAGTGTCACGACGGGCAGCGAACGATTAATTTTCCCCGAAGGTTTCTACCAAGGAATTCTCCCCACCACAGCTCCAACTTCCTCCTAGTCCATTTATCTGTTTAACGTGTCACCATCTCTCTTACGCTAAGTGGGCCTTTCTTTTCTCGCCCCGGGGGATTCTCTCGACCAGCTGGTATCTCGTTAACAAGCACCGCGGTGTGAATTAAGTGCCCAGGATCGGAACGGCTTTCGATCAGTAGTAGAAGCTAGACAAAATAAGAGACAATTCTCGCAAAACACGTATAAACACACCACCATTATTAAAAATACATAACCAAAAACTGAGAAGAACAGCGGAAATATATTTCATGGATCAGATGAGAAAGATCCAGAAATATTCGAGGGGACTTACGAAAGTTATAACACTGTATATTTAAATTTTAAAAAAGAAATAAATATGGAACATGAAATAAAATTTTTCGATACGTTGCTTCGTTTTCGAGGAAATTGACTGTACGTAGGTGCCTCAGTGAGCGCTGAATGTAGAAACAGGGGCGGGGCGAGCGCTAGGCCCTCCCCTCTCCCTTACACTCGCGCGCAACTTGTGCACGCTCGCCGTAAATTTTAAAGCGAAATTTCTCGTAATCGACGCCTCGTATAAAAAAATTGTGTACCACCTTTTCAACTTGTTTTTTGATGTAGAATCTCCCTTCGCAGGTTTTATCACAAAATATGAAACTATATAGTAAAACTAATCGATATAATAATCATGAATGGCGCTAACGTGTATAAAACTCATTATACTATCTACGATACGATGATTTCTGAATCGAATTCGAAGCAATCGAAATATGCATCGAGTAGAACGCTTGTTACTACAGTACACGGCCATGAACACGAATCGCGGGCCACACGGAAGCCAGTAAATTCATGAATTACACGCAACATTCGGATAAAATTCAATTTGACAACGTGCTTTTGTGCCAAATGACTGCAGAAAAGGGATTTGCGGAATGGAAATCGGTATATCTTCACGCTTTACGATTGCGCGGCTGCAAAGCGACACTACGTCCACATAGGCGTCATAGTGACAATAAATATTCAGTGAAAAGTGCGTTCGAACGCCTAACAAAGTGCATCGAACTTTCATCGAGAATGTATTTTAGTGTACGTATTGACTCTCGCGTTAAATCTTTGCCGGAGAACGATCGCAACGGAATCCGTACCGTTGATCTTCCGTTTCAGCTTCTGAATAAACACAAAATATCCGTCGGTTGCAATTATAATAGCCGGAATGAATTCTTGCGATATCGACTCAACGTAAGTGCGAAATCTACAGGCGAACACAGTGCGCGTAAATTTTCGCTGGTGGGATAAATTTCGTTCGATACAACGAAAAAATTTATTCACCGTAAAAGCTTTTATGGCGGGGAATAAAAGTTGCCCGTGAACAAATTTTTACCGGTGAAAAACGCTCGGGTTTTATTTCTATCGCATCCTATTTCTTCTTTTCTTCCGTTCCACCAGGTTGCCTGTTTCTTTGCCTCTCTATCCTACGCGTTTAGCCTTGTATGATGTATACTTCGTGGAAATACAGAGTACGGTCCATGCGCGAGCGTAGCCATGCATCTAGTGCTGCCACCTCTAATCTCTCGGACAGTTACCGCAAACACGCGCGAAGCAGCTGCGTCGTGGACGTCCTAACCTAAACGTTACTACTTGCTTCAGTGGTCGGCGGTTGAAGTTGTCTCGTTGGAAAAATTTACTCTCGATCGATAAGTCGTGCAGTACGAACGGAGGAGATTAGGTACTTAAGTAAAATACGATAATGGCGAATTTCTTCATCGTTACTCGCTGGTATATCGCATTTGGCTTCTAATTTCTTTTCTGTTCACGATAATGAAACATTGATTACTTTGGTGCAGGAGTTGGTTAAGATAATTCTGTCAACAGTTGCTTCCCTTGGAGTTCTTATTAGCACTGGATCTACCGATCTACAACGGGTAGGTGAATTATACTATGTCGTTTATTTATTCGAGAATAGTATACTGATGAGGTGATTAGCATAAGAACAACCATGGGGATAAAGATGACTTGTATCGAGCATTTTATTATCGCTACTGCTGAAAATATGCAGCTGTACTTGTTAAAAATTATACTGATTTCTGTTCATATAGGGTCACAATTACGTATGTCCTATTATTTCCATTATATTATATTAATCAATACCAATTGCAAGTATTATATTTTGATATAAATTACAGACTGGTAGTTCTGGTGTCGAAAGTAATAAAATTGGAGTCACTGTGCAGCCCACAATAGCACAGCCAAAATGTGAGAATTAATTGCAAGAATTTTATTTCAATCGCAAGAAATTTTCCGAGATGGATTTCGCTGAAAATAACCAAGATTTATCAGAATTACTAGGTCTGCGTCATCATTCGAGACGTTCGCGAAGCACTGAAAAATTACTGCGTGCAAAGGAAGAAGTGTCATTAAGCGAATGCAGCGGAATGATGTTGAAAAGACAGCAAAGTCGAGGATTCTGTAGTATCGTCGAGGACACGATACACAACCACGATGGAAGAATCAAAACACGTGGAGTGCTCTTGTGGAAAACATCTTCCAGCATCGATTTAAGCGCCAGCTCCAAATTTACGATTTAAACGGCACCTTCATAGTTCAAGCACGAATTCATAGACGTCCTTTTCTCGCGCGAGTGCTTTCCCATACCGCGTTTTCGCGCAATTTATACCTTCGTTCGGGACCTGGCCTCCTCGGCGCGCGGAATTTCGTCTGTGCTCTACCCAGCGGGAGAGATCGCGCTGAGGATTACGAGACGAGACAGCAGTCGACTATGGTTTAACGTTCTCGTCACGAATACCGAGTACCGTAATTAAGAACCTCATCGCTATTTAAATGTTCTCTCTGCACGAGAATTAATCATTTGTTTTTTAGACTGTTGCTTCTGCGGTTGAAGATTCTTAACAACTGCAATTAACGGTTTAGATTAATTGCGAGAAGTAAAGATGAGTTGCTTAATTGAGATGAATAGATTGAAAAATAATATTATTTCAGTTTTTAATTTCTCGGACGACGTACAATTTGTACTTTGTGCAATACATAAATAGTCGATTCAATGTTATTACAGAAAATATTGTAGTTATAACATTAATACACAAAGGTAAATTAATTGACATAAGCACATTGGAAATTATGACTTCATTTTCAATCTTTGCGGCCATATATATTTTGTGATTTTTACTGGGCCAGTTAATTTATTGTTATTACAGTTAATAGCAGTATGTGAATTAATTGGTATCAACTAGTTGAAAAATAATAAAACTTTATTTTTTAATTTTTGGCATGACATATATTTTGCAATTTGTACTTGTATTTAGTACCATTAATAGATCAAAAGAGTAATCACGGATATATTAGTTTGATATTTAAGTCGTGAGAATTATATGGACCTTCACAAGCATATTTGCAATAGAGTAATTGTAAGATACCCCCCTGCGAATACTTGTCTGCAAGTGCATACATGTGATGCACTTTAGGAGTTGGCAAAGCGTCTCTAGCGAGGGTATGAAAGAGATGTAGAACTCAGAAACGAAGTCAAAGAGGAGTTAAAGGAAAGAACCGTGAAAGAAAGTTTATGGCGAAACTTTGAAGTGACATGAAATTCAGGAACAAATTTGGAAGCCAGTTCTAGAAAATTAATCTGTGCATCTATCTTCTTATCAAAATCCTTAAAGTCCCGAGACAAATGTAAAGTAGCCAAGTTTCGATAAACCTTTAAAAATTAAATATTCTTCGTATCTGCCATCAGCTCCATGGAATTTGTGTCATAAATAAACAATATTATTAAATTTGCACTTTACTTTCTTCCGTAAATTTGATGAAACGTGTATACAGCGGTGAACCTAACCTTCAAATACTGATAACTGCTCATCAAATATCTGTAAGTGTATGAAATACCACTAAACTTAACCTCGATAATAATATACATACAACAGGCCTCGATCTTGAAATCGAAAGGCAAAACTTTGGAGCGAACATCGTTACAAGCATAACCTTGTTTCCCCAACCTCAAATTCAAAACCCAGGCCAGAAGAGTGTCTCCTTATAGTAGAACGGAGGATTGAGAAATCGTAATAGCTCCATCCCATGGTCAAAGTTCCATTGTAAAACGATGGTGGTGTTACAACCCAGTAATAATAACATCACCCTCGGAACGTTCGCGAGTTGGCGAGCTATACGCGTAAGGAGGACGAGACGAGATTTTACGATAGCGTGAAATATCTCGTCGCAAGTGTCAACACCTAGCGCGGAGAAACGTAATATTTACGAGGCGTCAGCGAGACTGGCCACGGGTAACGGCGGCGCGCTCGTCGTGGTCGAAAATGGCGATCGTCAAACGCTAGGCAATTAAAGGGTTGCTTCGATCGACGCTTTCGACAAACAATTATACGAGCGAACAGCGGTTAATAAAGTTTGCCGGTGCCGCTGGAATCGGTGAAAGGGGGACACCCGACGTAGACAGAGGAGAATGGCGCTTTCAGCGAGGGACGATCCTGTGATTTCAAGGGGGAAGAAGAAGAGCGGCAACGGTAACGCTATTAGACTATTTCTGTCAGGTCCCCGGGGTACACGCGAACGCGAAATGTCTCGGCCACTGAAAATTCTGGCGCTGTGGAGATAAAGCGTTCCTGACAAAGGTAGCATGACGACACCGCTGAGTGCACGTAATTAGTTATATCCGCCGGGCCTAGCGATGTTCCTGCTTCCCTTTCTCACTTTGTTTCCCTCTTCCATCCTTTATCCTTCTTTCTTTCTCTCGCCGACTGTTATGTTTCCCTCTCCGGTCTCTGTTCCCCTGCGCTGACGAGTCCCCCGTGGTAGTAAATTTTATACTTCGCGACGGCACAAAGGAATGAAGATGATATCAAACAGTTTTTGCGACTTTTCCGGGACCGCTCTGACATCAAAGAATTAGCGACCGTGCCTCGTTAGATCGCTCTTTGCACACGGCAATCTTATTTTTGACTTCGCCATAATTAGAACGTGAAATGATCGCGGGAATCTTCGCGCCGTCGCCATATTGTCGTTCCCTATCAACACTACTCTCACTTTCGGTTTATTCCACGGCTTCTCTTCTGCTGTCCGCCACGATGTGTGCTCGTATTATTTACAGGACATATTTCACGGTATATTCGTTGTCGTGTGAATATATTATTATTACTTTATTCTTATTATGTTTCTGAACGATATGGTGTAATTTCTTTTTCATCTGAGATGCTAGAAGTGCATATTGTTCATACAGAACAAATTTAATGTCATAAAACCTGATACATCGCAGGCTTATGGAATTAGACAAGTTTCTTCAATAGGTATCCTATACTTGGAATCAACTGGTCAGCGAAGGGCACCTCCGTATCCACCTTTTACATACTACCCGCAGTACATAGAAGTGTCACTGTCAATACAAAGAAAACAGGCAAAGCCTAGCTCGACGGAGCTCATAAATCTGAAATATCACCGTTTCGTACAAAGGTCGTGTATAGACGTATATCTGAACGATATCTCGTACCCATTTCGCAAGACCCAGTGAACTATTCGCGGTCAGCGATTTTCCACTCGAACACAGAGTGGAACGTTGCATCCCTCACAACAAAGAACGACGCGATGGAACGGAAGGCAGCAGGAAGAAAAGGAGTAGAAGCGAAAGAAACAACAAAACGAGAGAACAGAAGAGGTTGACTCGCAGAAAGGAAGGAGTGTCGGGTACAGAGTATCCAATTAGCCGGTCCTCGGCCGAAGACAGTAGACGCTTCGAGCCTGAAGATCGCCTAAGGCCGTCTTGGCCTACAACTTTGTCTCCGTTCCCAGCGGCTCGTACGTGCGCACTCGGCTCATCCACAGGGCGCATTTCCACGAGGCGTTACGGTTTCTAGTGCGCGGAAGGACTACTTAAGTCCGCTTGGTTGGCCCTCAACGGGCATCGTTGGGGCGCCCGCTCCTTCGAGCACTGCGTTTTCCCTTCTCGTTACGTTCGAGGTTTCTCATTCAAGGCTACGAGCGGCCAGAAAACCGTCTACGCGACCGTGGATCACGGCCCCGCGACGAAAGGGAACGCGTCGCTTCCTGGGTAGCGGTGTCTGCGCTGGGGTGTTGCCCAGCCTCCGAGGGTATATCATGATATTAAAGCACGCTTCGCCGAGCAACACACGAACAGACCGTAATATCGTGCTCGCAAATCTGCGAGTAACCGACGCAAAAATTTTCGCGATGGAATAATATGGTCGGACAAGTTGAAAGGAATTTTGAGACTCCTTGAATTGGGAGGTACAGATATCCTGCGGGCGAATAGGGGAAGAGAAGTTATTGGTCATAGAGAATTTTGCATAAGAACTTACATACTATCTCCGATGGCAAGAATCTTCCGTTATTTACGTGCTATTTAAAGGACCCATAAATCTAAATATATATCAAACAAAATGAGACTAGCATACAACATGTCTACATAGAAATTCAAGGAAAATAAAAGTGACAAACCGCTAGGTTGGGCGACTTCGAGCTGCAGACCATTCGCCTGAGCCTAGCGAGAACGCCGCCAGACGGCGCGCACGTGGCGCCGTTAGAGCGCGTTTTACGCGCGGCTACGAAGCCACGGAATGTAACCGAGTCGTTGAAACGACCGTGCAGCGTAAATTCTTCAGGACCCCTCCACGCACACCGCTTGTCGCGTCTAGGGAGCTTGGTTTACGTCGTCGACGCGTGTTCCCATGAGTGTGTTCACGTATCGTCGAGCAGCGTACTCAATTACGAGCCGGTGCCAGTGACGGGTAGACGGTTTCAAGTGCAGTGAGACGAGAGACGTCGCGTAGGGTCGCGGACTCCCCTGATGAGACGTCACAGAACGATATAATAGGTTAGGTTTGCAGTCTTAACGACGCTCGAGGATAATGTACCATTGTTGACCGTGGAACAGGATAAATCTAACTCCTTGCGGGATTTCTTGTTCGCCGGATAATGGCGGCTCCAGGGTCCCATTTCCATTTTCGATTTACGGCCAACGTCACCGATATTTCACCAGAAATACCGTGTAATACAAAATTCGTATGGAATCCGGCCGGATGGTCTTAGTATTCCCGGCACGTGGAATGGCTCACCAGTATACGTCGTGTCAAGGATATTAGTGAACCGGTGCGAATGCGTTCGCGAAACTAAATCGTGATCTTCGTTCGTAATAAGTACTCTAAGCGCTCTCCGTTCGACGTCAACAACTTCGGTCTTTGTTCAACGTCAGATATTTCAGTTACAGTTAAGCGGCGTTGCCAAGCTATCTCGTATGCATGAATAGGTGGGAACAAGTGGGCTATCAGCCATGCTATCAGTCCGAATCTTTTGTGACGAATAGATTGGATATACTGCGGCAGCAATCTTGGAATTATTGGCTAAGCACGCAAAAAGAAATACCGATTTTTACTTCCGTGGGTCATCAATTAGCGCGGATATCTTTAAATTTATGCTACTTGTATATTAACTTCAAGTATTCTTTATTTATATGAATTTTATTGTGACTGTTGTTATAACTGTCACTTTTTTATTTAATGAAATAACAGGGAGAGTCTGTGTCATGAACAACAGCAATATTCCATTATTCTTAAAAATAAATGCAACATATGCAACTGAAAACTGTAGAAGTAAATACTGTTGTTTTCGAAACACGAGGTTTCCATGCTTTATTGCATCAATTTTTTAAAGATATTGAAATAATTATGCACGAAGCTTGGAGCTCCCTCCAACTATTCTTATATATTTCTCTGTAACGACGTTAGAAATGGAGGTTCGTTGAAAGTGAAATAATCAAATCGTTAGCTACCATTATACAAAGTTGTATTATTACAAACGTACAGATGCTCCAATCGGGACGGTAATTTACGCAAATGTTATTAGCGCTGACGTAACGTGTCTAAATATTAACTGGATGCTGCAAGGACCCCGTATATTTTTTCCTGAAATTACGAGTACACGTCATGAACTGACTCCCCCGAGGCCTCACCTGTATTCACCGTTGTACCATAACGAGAACAGAGGCGGCCAGTGACGTGGAGACCGCAGGGGATGTCGTTGACATCCCTCAACAACGGATCGCATACAGCGTGGACGAGCACCGAACCCGAATATTTGGTAGCATCCTGAAACCTCTGTTCATCATCATCCACGTCGACGTCTTGCATTCATTACAACGTGACACCAGACATAGTATGGTATGTGCGGCATACAAAGGAGTGGGGATGCCGGTCTCCAAAGGGGACATCGGCTAGGTTGTTCTGTTCATGGACGGAATAAATCAATTACATCTCTGTGACAAAAGTTTGTCATGCAAATCTACCTGTCTTGTATTTGAAAGGACTTCCACTGTGTGCAGGTATCGGAGACAGGGCTTTGAGGTTAAGGTGATCATAAATGGACCTAGAGATTCGTCTCATTCTCATGATCGAAGGTTTGAGTATATTCACATGTTCTTGACTGCATTAGTCTAGCCTTGGTATATGGATGAATGGTCTTTTGATCTGGGATCTATTTTATCGTACAATGATCACATGCCAATGGCCCCAGGACGGTTACCGAGTAGTGCAGTCATTTGACAGAACGTTTTGTTCACAAGATGTATTAGCTATGTATCAAATCAGAAACATCCATGATCAGGAGACCTTCACTTAAACTTATTTACAATACTTTTTATTTAAGCAACCGTCAGATAATCTAGACCCATCATGAACAGACTTTAAAAACCACTCGTAATCTGGAAACGAGTGACACATAATGATACCATCCTTTTGTCTATTCAATGTCCTAACTATAACTGCCACTATGATAATCTCAGCAGCATGGTTCCTGGCTCATAACTTTGATTTCTAACATTAGCGATAACAACGACCACAATCTCCAAGTGATCTGAAGCAAGTAGGACCCAACGTTGCTTACATTAGGTCAAATCATTTCGAATGATCATATTTACACCATAAATCGGCTTCCATCATAGACTGCCTCCACGTCACGACCGAAGTGTACCCAACACTCTTAGCGACGTATGCAATTTCGCTGTCAAACATCTTCACCGCTGCCACCGTCCTCGATCTCGAACGAATCGTTGCAAACCAGACGTTGTTCATCCTCCGATCAATCAACCCACCCGTTTCTGATTGCACTCGTTCGTTCCGTGGTCCCGGGGATGCCAAGTAAATTACTGCGAAACGGTACAGGTACGCCTTAGCTATCCGCCTAGATGGCTGGGCCGGGATTGCACGCCACAAATTATCTGCGTAGAGAACCACCCACTAATTCTCTCGCCTCCTACCGCTCTGCCACAGACCCAGCACTGTCTTCTACCTTGTACTTCTCCGCCCACCTTTCTGTTCCTGGCGGCGTCTCCTCTCTATCCTCGAGAAATCGTTTTCCCCTGGAAGGTGCTTTTTGTCGATTCATCGACGCAGCGTTCTCTGTCCTGTCTGTGATTGGTTTCTTAGACTACCCTGTTCCCGGTTCCTTTCCTCCGTTTCTTTTCGCGTTGCTGCGACTGCCGATCACGGTGCATAGACGATGGAAGTTAAGGAATGACGTAATTACTGTCATTTCAGCGATAATATATGTTGGAAGCCGCAAAAAGGCTACTATTTCGTAGATAATTCTCACTGTCATGATTTTGGTACTGGGTTTTGTATATTGATAAATTTGTCGCTGTTTGCTTATAATGGGGGAAATTAACGGAAGATTCGTGTCAGTAATTTACGAAACGTAGTTACGTGGGAGAAGTGAAGCCCATTTTTGCAATGCAGTTACACATTGATATATGTATAATTTTGGAACAGACTACTCTAGCTTAGAATCCTGATGTCCATTGCAGAAGCACTTTAACAACACTTTATTTTCTCATACCACTTTCACACAATATATTTGCAGATACTCTCCTGTCTGTGTAATATTAATGACTCACGATAAATCTACACCCACCTTAAAATATGGATCCCTCGTTCCCCGAAATAAGTTATTACGACCGATTCTGCTAGGAACATTCCGCGCTATCTTCCTATACATTTCATGGGAGAAGACACGTTGGATGCGTTATAAATGGACAAATTGCAGGAAAAGAGGACAAAATTCTGCACCAGTGAACAAAAGATAAAGCACAAAGGGAAGGAATCGATGAAATCGAACCGTAGACGAGTATACGTGTACCCAGAGTGCACATGCGTGCGGATCAAGTATCGAAAATTAAAGCTTTTGAAACGACCTCAGGTAGAGGATAATTCCACCGTAATTATTGATTTATTTTTCTTCCTCCTTCTGCTTCTATTCTGAAAAGGAAGCGGACTCGAATCTTTCCGGGCCGCTGGAAATGGCGCACAATTCAGCGACGAGTAAACTTTTATCCTCAGAGGATGCAGAGATCCTCAAAGGAACATGGTGGAAGAAAAAGTTGGACAAGTTTTTCTTCGTTTGAGGAAATCGCGAACCCCAAAGTCGTTTCTCTCATACCACCCTACCTGCTCGCTCCTTTCGCCGCCGTTCTGATAGATATAAACGGCGACAATGCCGCATCTAGCAAGCGTTATCTGCTGTAATCTGACAGATGACACGAAGTATTGCGTCTATCTAGCCTGTGTACGTCCACGCGTGTGTGCGAGCGTATATGTACGGTGATGCGACGAGATAGTCATGCAAATAAATTTTGCGCCATCGCGTAGCTGGACTTGCTGTAAACTTTGGTTCGAAGCGTGTGTGGACATCGGTGTGTAATAGTTTGGCGGTACCTTGAACTTTGTTGCAGGTTGGTCATGTGCGGTTGTTTGGATCAGGTGCAGCGAAGTTGTAAATTCTTATATGGAATGAGAACTGAAGGACAGGGCTGTGTTTGCATGTACATACATGGTGGACCACTTGCGACGAGACCAACTCAATTATTTCCGAATTTTTCGTTATTAACTTAGAAAATATTAACTTGTCGTGGATGGTAGGATGCTGGAGGCCAATTTTTTGGAATTAACTACTTTAATTGAGACAGAGAAAATTAATTTGCGATCAATCTAAGTAGTCACATTAGGTGGTCCACCCTGTATATGTTTTCTTGATCCGTTGGTCCATGGAAGTTAATAAATTCCACTGTGACAGGATATGTAAAATAAACAGGGGCTGCACTGCTTTGTTCAGTTCCGTAACGGAGGGATCGACCTGCGCGTAATGGCGGCTTTGATTTATCCCAGAATGACACTGTAGATGTCGCTGACAGCGAAGACATCTCGGAACTCGAAACTATCGCGTTTCGAAAGAAAAATATTTGCAAATGTTCATTTCCTAATTTCTTCCCTATTTAGCAATTTACAAAATTTTCTATACCATATCACATTATTTTAAATGTTTAATTCCTCCAAGCAAACTATTGTTACCTCATTAATTACTTTTGTACTCCACTACTTTTGTGACCGTAGCTATATCATTCGAACCAATTATCTTATCTCACCCTTGTCACACTTGAACAAGGACAATTACAAGGTGCTTTATTCTCTATTATTATTAGGGCAGAGGTAACTCCGCCGAGATAGAACCAATCGAGCTGTACCTATACCTCCCTGGAATCGTCTCGATAGCGCCATAATACTGTTCAGAGCACGGATGACACCTGAGACGTCGCAGGAGTGAGAAGCGTCAGGGGTTGAGCCCTCACAGACACAGAGACTTTGACACACGCAAATGTCTCTGCCAGTGATGAAAGTACGTGTGCTCTGTTCTTTATGATTGCATTAGCGAAGCTAGATCTGTCGGATATAACCAATCGAACCAACATATCTCCCTTGGGTCATCTTCTGAGAAACCTATGGTCTACTACAATGGGAATAAGTTAATCAAAGCTTAATCCAACAGAGAAAAGTTAATATTCGATGCCAAACAGTACAATAATTCTCCCTATTCCCCACTGATTCCATAACCTTCCTATATAATTCAAATCAACTACATAACAGCTGTACGAATCACGCGACAATTAATCATTGGTGCGCAGGAAAGATTGCACGTGCTATCTGACACGAATTATATAGCAGCAACCGTTATCGAAATCCGAAATTAATTATAAAATGGCAAGAGTAACAATGTTTGAACGACCGTTAATAACTTGTGCCCCTCGTCAGTGGTATTCGTCGAAACGCAAACGAATCGTGATCGCTATAATTGCATCGCGACAAGATCGCGCATAAGTGATAATAGCACGGTACATTATTTCAAAAAAGGAGGTGAATAGATCCGACAGCGCGACACGTCATGTATAAAGCGATCACGAGTGCAGCCTATCGTGGTAAGTTTTCAAATACAATTCTGGAAATATTATTGAAGCCGGATATACGCTATTCGAGCCGTATTGGCTAGCCGATAGTGTATCGGGGGTATTCAATGGCCATCGGTAAATATAACGCGGATGATCCTCTTGCATCGATTCTACGGTGTAAATCGCTTATTGACGTTTCGAACGCTTTAATCGGCGGGATGCAACGTATTGGCGTCGCTTGTTCGACACAGTGCGTGTGAGAGTCGCTAATTACTCGCTACTAAAGTCGACTGGAAATTATTTCCATTAGTCTGAATAATAGAGAACCATCCGCTATTTTATTTCTTGATTTGATACATAGTTTTGTAGGTTCGTTAACGAACATTTCACGGTACATTTTGCTCGTTTTGTTCTATTTTCAGTCGAGTTGGCAATTTCTAGGGATTCATTTTTTGGTCAAATTAATATAATCGTACACCCAAGATTTTCTGACAGAATCTACATGGGCCCCAGTCATGGCTTCAACAGTTTTTGCGCTATCAGCTCTGTCATGGTTCCAGGGCATATATGTGAATATAGGTATTTGCATATTGATTCCCTATATATTTGAAATTGATCCAGTTCATTTCAAGAGATATGTATAAAATATGAAAATACATTAGTAAACTCAGGAAACATTTTATTAAAATATAAAATGTAAAGGAGGCTTTGTGACCATTGGAGTAATAATAACCAAAATCAAATTTCATTCAAACTATTTCGAAGACCTTAATCGATGATATACCTTTTCAACCCGTGACACTAACCATAGCTTGTATGAAATTCTAATCCTTCATTTCATCTGGGTAAAATGAAATAACGAACCACACCTCGTCACTACTTCTGCAATGAAAAGGAAATAAATGATAGGAAAGGTAAATAGCAAAAGAAAAATTCAAGCTCACACTCAGTTATACAGGTCAGTATTCCAAGGTTATTTTCACCTAACCTAACTCTATTACACACAGCGTCACATAATGCAGTCTCCATCCCTTCTACCCTTCCTGTCCTGGGTTTCCTATCCCATTCATTCCCTTTCGGATTCCCCAGCTGTTCCACCAATCACTGACACCTCCAAATCCCCCATTCAGACTAGCATTCCGGTTGGAGGACAAGGTATAGGAAGATAGCTATAGCTTGTATTAACATATGTAAGCAATTTTATAGTGTAATTTATTATTTCCTTCCACGTATTTCTTACTGCGTCTCCCTTCCACAAATTTTATAAATTTTCATCGATCATCTGAATCACGATTCACGTCGGAATATACAAGGCGAACAATCCGCGAGCGCCAACGCAAATCGTCGAAGAGACCGAGCAAGGGACCAACGATGATCGAATCGTCAAAGCGGAGCCCCCGCGACGAGTAAGGATCGACGTTCACCAACGACGCGAGTATAAGACGCGTCGTGATGCTATTCCCCCGTCGGAATGCATGTGCGACGCGTGGTCTGCGATCATTCCTGCCCGTGTTGGTTCCTTGGTTCTCGAGCCTAAGCAACGGCGACGTTATCGTCCCCCTACTCGCCGGTAATTATTCCCCCGTTCGTGCCGAGGACAAGTCTTGATGCTCGCGTGTACGTTCAATTAAAACGCGTGGTTAGGGTGTGAGTGAGGCGGGGGTCGAATTAATACGAGCGCGGTCATTAACGACTAGCGAAGAAAACTCTTCTCTCGAGGAGCAGAGCAGCCCTCAGTGGGGGTGTAGGGCGACACGAAGCAAAGAAGCAGAGGGGATGGAAAGAGGGGCCTCGGAGTCGAGTTGCAGGCAACACCTCTGTGCGCCACTCTTGGCTTCGATCCATTTCTCTGTTCACCTCTACGAGGAGATCGCTCGTTAAAGGGGAACGCTGATACCGGGATTCTGCTAGCGGCGGAAGGACGTAGTACGTTGCTGGTAAGTAGGAAGGAACGTTGGTGGTCCATCCTTCTCAGACGCTGTGGTGGAGGTAGACTGCGTGAATCTCCATCATTGTCTGGAACTGATAGGGTTGTGTTACATGTTCCGAGACTGAGTAGGTCAGAACGGTGATAGGTCAATGCGTATCCCATGGCAACTAAAAACAGAGGTTCTATAGGTACAGAAGATGATGTTAGGTGGAGTACTGTGCATTGTTGGTGATTTTGTCTGATAGGTCACAGTGAAATAGTCCTTGCCTTACACAGTGGCAGTGCTAGTCTACACGAACTTTCGCTTCTGGCTGGAAGAGTCAGATGTATATGTAGGATGATATTGTACCGCGTGACTGAGAACGATAGGCCGCAGTCGTTGACACGGTGTTTAACTCCTTAACAGAGGATAATAAGGGTGCTGGAATGCCTTAGCCTACTGCTATCTCAGGGTGTATCATATGGAGCTTCTAAGTAGATGTTTAGAGAGCATCGTAGGTAAAGTTCTGATAGTTATATTAACAATTGTACAGAAATTGTGTACTGTTAGAAAATACCCTGAATTTAGAGCGAAAATCAATCTCGTGTAAGGAATGTGTGACTGATCTACACGTCAAGGAAGGCTCTATAATACAAAACAGTTTCCTTGAAACGCTTAGAATATTCAAATTGATGGGTCTCGCGTAGAAGATTAGTAAAGAACAAATCAAGAATAATGTGTATGACTCGTTTGCCAACTGGACGTGTCCGATGATCTAATACTAATCAACACAGTAATTTATTACAAGGTTGATATTCTTTGAAGAAATTTATTGCATGTTAATATATTTGAACAATAATTTGCTCAAATGTATACCATTTACTGCCATTAAAAATATCTGGCTACATTAATCCATCAAAAAGGAGCGACGATCACGTTTTCTCTAAGGGATCAACAGGGGTACCTAATTGTAAATAATCCACAGAGGTGTCCAACGAGCAACTAAACAGCGAAAGCAAATCGCCAAGCACCCCTAATCGAGCGTTCCCGAGAAAACAGGGTGTAACGCGCAGTACAGCCCGCCTTCCATCGCTAACCCTGTTGAATTTTTATTCATCTCACGGGTTCCTTACACACAGTCGCGCCATCTGTCGCAATTAATGAACCCGGATATTCATTAATATTCCCCGAACACTCGCACCGCATAAACTCAGGTCCCTAACGCTAACATTTTAAACGTCTTCCCTGTTCTCCGATCGAAGGCAAGCCAACCTAAGCCACGCAGCCAGTCGTTACACATTTCTTCCGTCACAGCACGGCGTTTAACCACGCGAAACCGCTCGTAAGAATAACGCCCTGCCGCGGAATCCGGCAGATCTGTCGTCGATAACATTTACCGGCTACGATCCTCTTCCCCGTCTGATTTCCCTAATGCACCTAGCTAGCTGGTCACGAAGCACTCCAACCTCTTGGACCTGTGATTCGTTCGACGATATCGTTGGATACTAGGAGAATATCGGGGATGTCGTGCAACGATTGCCCAGTCGCGAGACAAAGAAGACAATGACAATCGCCCGTGAAGGTCTGTTACACCTGGAATCGCTGTAGACGGAACTAAACCAGGCTGAGATACACGGGACGAGAGTCTGGAGCAGTGAAGGGACGTAGGTTTGATTCCGTGCAGCGGTGCAATACATCTCTCGTCAGTTTACCGGTGGCCAAGCGAGACGGAAGTGTATCGTGGCCGGCGAAGCGGACACATCCGGTCCGCAAGATTAATTGCCAATAAACCTCTATTACAGCGACCTCTTCCCGTACCGTCACTCTTCTCGTGGCACAGCGTCGTTTCCCGGCCACCTGACTACCTATTTCGGTCATTCCTGTAGACCTATCGCGTGGCTTTTGCTCGGTTGGCAATTTCGTTACGCGTTATACGCGATGAAACGTCGTTACTGAGACGAAGGTTAGGGGTGAACATGGCTAGTTGTTAATCGAGTATCCGGAATGGATAACTAGTGCACGTTTCGTATTTCGAAATGTCAGTCTGGGATCGTGTTTCTGTATCTTTCGCTATGATGATGCTATAAAATTTTATCGCATCGATGATTGCTAGGGATATCGTTATTAAAGAACCTTTCTTCATTTTTGAAGTATCACTCGACTACTTGTACCGTGAAGGTACTAATACTACCATGTTTCTGCGTGGGAAGTGAAAACAGAGCTGTCAGCTAAGCGAATTGTGCTTCCACGTTGCACTCGAATGTCAAATAATCCTCCAACGCAGCGAAGCTCGTGATTATAAAACTCCCTTTAGAAAGAAATGGCGGATGGCAGGGTTCATTTCCTCCGTAACAAGAACAGCATCATCGCGACTCGAGCTAAATCTCATAAAAGGAACGGCTGTTATAAGAGACACTTTGTATCTGTACTTAGCTCCGTTCATCTATTTCCATTCATCCATGTGCCGAGAACATCCTCCGAGTCTTAGGAACGCGTAGAGGATGGAAAATTCCTCTTATCTATAGGAAATTTTCCACGGTGCTCCTACAAAGCAGTCCCCCGCTATCCATTGCAGCACGACCTAACGGAACGAAAGTATTCCGTGCTGCCTTCGTTCTTCGCCAGAATTTCATTAGCATTTTCACCCTTTTCCTTCCTTTCTTTCTCGCTCCCTTCGAATTCTCCGAACGAACGAAACGCGTGTAAATTTATGCAAATGCCATCCGACGAGAGTTGCACCGTCATCGTTCGAAAGATAAGAGATAAAAAGGTCCTACCGACGTACGTGACTAATTCGTGGCTGAAAAACGAACGTCAGGTTAGGTCGCGTGCCTCGAAGAAACCTGATACTAGCAATGCGATTAATCTTACTGTCAGATCACCGGAGCCGATGTTTAGAAATACACCAGCGAGGAGCCGATCGTTGCGCCATCTTCGCCGCGGAGACTAGCGATCCAACGGGAAATTGCTTTCCTCGCGAATTCAAAGGCGTAGCCGAAGGTGTGGCCAAAGATCAAAGTTCCCCACGTGCCGCTATGGGAGAGAGAGATGAGCCCAGAGCTTATCTCGCAAACGTCGATTAAAGTTTTCACATTGCACGGTCTGCGATTGATGTTGGAAGCCATCAACGTCCGTCTTACTTCCTGCCACGTGTCCTCGCCTTTCGGATTAAGCAGTCTGCGTGCATCGACGAATCGGGAGACGATTAACCGTTTAGAGGTTAGGAAATCTTCGAGTAGGAACGTACGTACTCGGGTTACTTTGTCGTTGAGTGCATTAGACTATGGTGGGAATTATACTCTAATCTTCTTAGCGGATCCTGTTATCGTCCTCGAAATTGTAAACAGGTTAGCAATTACCTAACCCAAACCTAGTTTAATAGCTTTGCTATTGCAGTAGACACTAGGAACGGTTACTTGCAACGAATGATACCTAAAGCAGCAATAACAGGTGAGCATCATTCTGTATGTGCATAGAGAATATAGCTTTCCTAAAGCTGGTTTGAGACATACGAGTGACATAATTACCAGTAAACTAGAAATCTGAATGGAACACTTAAGCAATTTTGTGAGCGAGGAAGCTCATGGATGTACATGACGGTCATCCTGGGTTATCGTGGTGTCAGGAAATATTTCTCTGTGAGACCAACTCACTGGAGCATTGTACTTCACACCTGGTGCCACTCGAGGCTAGTATCTCGTCGATCATGAGACTTAGCACCTGTTTGACGCCAAGGTTGACTACCCAGAATCAGTCAAGACCAAGATTCACTTGATACTCAAATTCGTTTGACGAAGTCCCACTATTATCTTTGTCTTGTGCTATTTGAGCTTGCAGTTCGACATCCTGTCTTGATGTTTTCAACCCAAATTCGTGGAACCGTAATGCTACGTTGTCTCTGAAATATACAGAGTTCTGACGTCATTCCAACCGTTATAATCACTGTGGATGCTGTTATTGATCTGAACGAACTGACATAGAACTACGTTTCAAAGTTGTGATATCTGGTGCTGCGTAATTATCATCATTAGATTGGTCGTAACGCATTTCCCTTTGATGCGTCGCACAAGATTATAGTATTCACTTCGTGCTTAGCAGCTTCGGTGTTCCATATCAATCTCCATGAAAATGAGTGTGAGTTGTTGACTATCAGATGCACATGCAATATCGGGTATCGATTTCTACACGGGTGTATCGTATTAGTTCCTACAAGTTGCATAGGTAGCCAGCATTAAGTTCCGATGACAGCGGCGCAGATCAAAGCCGATTCCACAATTCCAAATAATTCCCATCATAACAGATCTCATAAACCCCGTGAGAACTTGCGACCAGTCTAACGCTTGACGTGTTGTGCAGCCATGCTGCTATACCATCATGAACTTTATATTTGACATATTAGTATCAATCCGCATCCGGAAAGTGCTTAATCATTGCATTTAGCTCTAATTTAATATACAGGGAGCCTCATCATCGATGGTACTACCGAGGAGGGGGTGCTTGTACGTGAAAAAACAAATCGAATGTAAAGAATATGGTTTCTTTATTTGAAGCTTCGGTGTCGAAAAAAATTGACGTTGAATATTCACGACTTTGGAAGCATCAAATGAACAAATTTTATTCCGCATTTTCAAGACTGCCTGTATTCACCAAACGATTGACTACATTACAAGTAGAATATTACACCATATTTGAATATTAATACACAATCATTCATTTCGTTAATCCCTCGCTTACTCACCAACCAATATATACACGGTGCACCAAGCATAAGAATAACGCAACTGCTAGAATGTAAATACGTGACGATAAAGGTGCATAATGGAGGCTATCGCATGGCACGATAGCTCGGCCCATTGTTCAAATTTCGTTGCTATAAAACTCAGAATGCACGCGCTCATAATACGCATACGTGTCAGGAATACCTCTCCGCTCTGCTGTGTCGATTTGTATTCCAATTTCAAACGAATATAGCGGGGTGGCTACCTGTTAGAGCCTCGCAGCTTCCCGCAGAAACCGTGCACTCGCTCCCTCGATGGCAATCTAGTTTAACGACGGAACGATAGCGAGGAAGCACACTAGCAGTCGTTGAGAAAGAAACGTCGAAATCGCGGAACTGATAAGTAAACATTAGCTGTATTTCAACTTGTTTCGCAGGTCCCGTCGCTTTTTTCGCGGCCATCTCTGCTTGCGCCATTACGCGCCGCGCGCGCACTCTAGCGGCCGAAACGCCGTAGCTCCCAACAGCCAGCGGTTCTTTCGTATAATGCTTCGAGCATGAAGTGGATTAACAATTTTGCCTCGGCAGTTACTGTGTCGATTCCAACGTATCGTGGCGCTGCGAAGGTTTCGCTTCGCTTCAATTGTTCATAGAATGGAAGCTCGCCGTGTATTTTAACGTCGGAGAATAGAACTTTCCGACGAAGGCGTCGAATTTGGGGTATAGGGCGTGCACGTTCGAGTTTCGATTGGATTGGTTGATTCGACATCTGTCGGGATGGAAATGGTTCAAAGGGAGGCATTCATTTCGTCAAATGTGGAATTGATTTTCATTCTTCCTTTTTGCTTTGTTTTATACCTGTTCGTGATATGTACCGCCTGTCCTTCTCGTTTCGTCCTTTCTCTCAGTTTGTTCTTACTTCTTCTTTTTGTTTCACAACGCGAGTATGGAAATGTTATCGTACGTTGCAGAATTAAACGAAAGCAGCGTTGTTGTGTCGGAATTAAAGTCGCATGTCGAAAATTAAATCAGGCAGAGGTTAAAATTTTATGCGAAACCTGAACGACGATAACGTTCAGAAAGGAATTTCGCATTGACGCGCGAGCTACGAATACGTGTGTACAATTGAACCCGTAATATTCGAATTATTACAAAGGAATTTAATTTTTTCCGCCACGGCGGAGAGGACTTTATCAAATTAAATCTTCGTCCGTAGCGCAATTCGTGTTCCGGGTAAATTAAATCCTACGAACGCATGTCGCGTAGCTTCTCGTTATTCTTTTTCCACGTTTCTTATTTTCACTACTGGGCGTTGAAATATTTACCCTAGAATGTAAATCGCACTTGCCATGGTATAAGAATTTAAATTACGGATTCATTTAATTCAAGAATCTGCGATTGCTTTCAACCTCCTTCTACTGAGCAATTTCTTTCTTTTTCAGAATTTCTGTCCCTTTCGTCGAATTAATTTCAAGGAGCGTGTATACGATAGCTCGAGGAATGTTTAATAACGTTTCCGAGACAGAAACTATCTCCACCTCCGCCGTGTCTTCTCGTGAATTTCGCGGAACTTGCATAGTAATTGCAAGTATTGCAGACAACGACAGTGGATTGGAAGATCAGATATAAAGTGTAAATGAATATAACAAATGCACCGAAAATACTGTACAGCGTACATGATGCATAAATTTGAGTCTTCCATAAATTAGCCCTGAAATTGTATTTCCAAAGATATCCTTGGAATGTAATGCGGAATATTCCGTCGATGTCGGTGAGGAGGGAAAATTCAATAAAGTATAGAGCCGGCTTTCTTGTTATGATACGTTCACAGAAGAGGTTTTACATGAAATCTCTCGTATTTCGAGAAAACCGATCTTTAAGTTCCACATCTACGGCTTATGGATTCTCGATCCATCAATTATTGTCCGGAATCCTCTTTCTACAAAAATATAATCTCCCAAGGAAATTGAAACCCTATCTGATTCATTTCGCGCGGGAAAATTTTCCATTTCACGCATAGCAAGTGACAATTCCGAAATATCGACCTGCCCGGATAACTGTCGCGTCGCAGGCCCAATTGTACAGCTAAACGGGCGCTACGGTATACAATCTAACAGGGTCCTCATCGATTAAGTTTCATAGACTGTATCATTCAGCAGTGTCGTCTCTGTATACCCCACAACTTCGACCAAGGGAAGCAATACATAGTACTCTTCTAACAAAATGGTTCCTTACGTCTTTCAACACAGCGGAGTTAAGACCCGCGAGGCCAATAAATCAATCTCACTCGCTCATCCATCGCAGCACTACTCTTCCTCTGCCATTTACCCGCGCGTTTGATTCATAGGTCGCGCGAAACGAGCGCAACAATATGCATCCGTTCCAAATAACGAGTAAAAGCCTATAAATCCCGGGGTATTCGCGGTACGCTCGCTGCAATATCCGGCTGGCGTACAGGTTCTCGCAAAAATCTCGACCTCTGGCTGGCGAGTGTGCATCAGCAGGGAATCGCGAGATCGTCCGCGTCACTGTGACGTCCGAAGGAAATCCAGCCCTTTCACGTGACGGGCTCGCAAACGTCCTGGCGTGATATATACCCCGAATTATTATTTTGACGTTTCGGGTCGGCCTTTCTCCCTGCATCTCGAGTGTACGCTCCTTAAGCCGGCCAGTACCATTAATCATGCCTGTGAAATAAAAGTGCACCCCGGTGCCGAGAAAAATGACACGCCGGAGAAGAGATCGCCGGGCACTCCGAGCGGAATACATTATTGTCATTGTTTCTTGCCACCCTTTCGCTCCACCCGCTTTTTATCACCCGGCCGGGGACATTAATTAGCATGCTGCTGACGCGCGAGCTGCGCGTACGGTATCGGGCATCGAGGGAGAAACGCCTGATGCTTTTGATGGATCACAGGTTGCAAGAAGATACCGAAAATTGGACAATTGGTAGAGTAATTTTGGTAAAACCTGCAATATCGGATTCGTCGGAAAATAAGCTAGGTGTTTTTGCTATCAGAGGCATTAGTTGTGCTTTTAACTAGCTTAGTTCATTGTCGTTATATATTTTCATAGACCAAACTTCAAAGTTTATTTGTGAAAATTTTATTTAAGGCTGAGGAATTGCTAGCACTTTTTCAGTGTTCTTTCATTATTTTCTTAACGATAATAATAGAGGTTCTAATGGCTTCCTACTTTTCGTTTATATTTCACGACAAATCGATTTAACATTCCATTTTAGGTATGGTATCGTAGCAGCGTGCATCTGAAAAGTAAAAGTGTTATAGTAGTTTCAATAATTTCAGTCATTACCGTAATTTCAGCAATTTTAATTTAAGTATAGTAATTTCAGAAGATATTATATTATCGCGTTTGGCTGGAAATTTTGTTCAATGGTAGCAGATAGGTAGTAGATAGGGGTAATATCTGCACGCATATAATTCGCAAGAGTTGATTTTAATTGTCGGTTCATGACCCTAAATACCTCAACAATTATTTACTGCGTATTAAACTGAAGGTGATTTTTACAACTTGATAAACAAGTGGAATAAAGGGATACTAAATATTGCTTTATATGTTTTACTTAGAACCCAATGGCTTTCGTTTGAAATTCAGGTGCAGGAAATAAGTAACTCAAAATGTATAAATAACAGTTGCACTTTTTAAATGAAAATGAAAATTTTCATACAGTTGGGTCATTTCATATCATTCCTTGAAAGTTTCTGACAAGAAAGCTTCAAAGCTGTCTTCGGAACACTTCAAATACTATATATAAAATGACCTAGAGCAATAAAGTCACTTCGCGTTATTACTATAATTCCTACTCGTTCAATAATTCCACGAATATTGGAATCATTTACGTGAAACTGACTACTCTACGAAACCTAAAATAAATTATCTCGTGCATTCATCACCTCAAGTCGACGCCTGTCGATCAATCGATACCTGACACTCTGTTCTACCCTAGATCGGAACTCAGCACCCTAAATTCTCCTTTTAAATTCTCTTCAGAGACGAAAATACTTCCGTTAAAGCCCAATACACTTCCATTCCTATGCACTCATAAAATAGAACATAAAGTAACTAATTTATTCGAAATCCATTATATCAATAAAAATAAGCAAATTGTATTTAGCGTGAAATACAAAAGTCCGATGACATGTCCAATGACAAACGTCTCTCACGATCATACAATTACTGACTTATTAATCTTATAAACCCGATTTTTATATCTGATGGTTAGAAACGTTTGAATCCAAGTGTGTCTGATAATCCATTGAACAATCTCCTGTGAAGCATATTAAAATGGCGAATAATTTATTGCACGTTTTGTGGCCTCTTGCTCGCCACTCGAAATTCAGAGTTCTTTTCGCATTGCATCGTTGGTCCTACACAAACTAGCAATTATATATAAGGCTTATGATTGAAATCGGTCCAGAACTTCAAGATTGGAGTTGAACTCTGGGCCCCAAAGCTCTATACCTAGCATCCATATCGGTTCCAGTATGCACTTTCAACTGCTTGCTTTCAAATTTGAGGATAATTTTAGTTCAGACTCTAAAAGCCAGTGCAGCAATCCCTGTACCTTCAGTCGAGATGGTTTTCTTTTCTCTTCAGATGCATTTTTCCCAGTTAGATCCGCGGTCTGAGAGCATCACAAGATATTTAACGGAATATAGATTTGTCCGATTTATTTGCGATCAATCTAAGTAGTCACATTAGGTGGTCCACCCTGTATATGTTTTCTTGATCCGTTGGTCCATGGAAGTTAATAAATTCCACTGTGACAGGATATGTAAAATAAACAGGGGCTGCACTGCTTTGTTCAGTTCCGTAACGGAGGGATCGACCTGCGCGTAATGGCGGCTTTGATTTATCCCAGAATGACACTGTAGATGTCGCTGACAGCGAAGACATCTCGGAACTCGAAACTATCGCGTTTCGAAAGAAAAATATTTGCAAATGTTCATTTCCTAATTTCTTCCCTATTTAGCAATTTACAAAATTTTCTATACCATATCACATTATTTTAAATGTTTAATTCCTCCAAGCAAACTATTGTTACCTCATTAATTACTTTTGTACTCCACTACTTTTGTGACCGTAGCTATATCATTCGAACCAATTATCTTATCTCGCCCTTGTCACACTTGAACAAGGACAATTACAAGGTGCTTTATTCTCTATTATTATTAGGGCAGAGGTAACTCCGCCGAGATAGAACCAATCGAGCTGTACCTATACCTCCCTGGAATCGTCTCGATAGCGCCATAATACTGTTCAGAGCACGGATGACACCTGAGACGTCGCAGGAGTGAGAAGCGTCAGGGGTTGAGCCCTCACAGACACAGAGACTTTGACACACGCAAATGTCTCTGCCAGTGATGAAAGTACGTGTGCTCTGTTCTTTATGATTGCATTAGCGAAGCTAGATCTGTCGGATATAACCAATCGAACCAACATATCTCCCTTGGGTCATCTTCTGAGAAACCTATGGTCTACTACAATGGGAATAAGTTAATCAAAGCTTAATCCAACAGAGAAAAGTTAATATTCGATGCCAAACAGTACAATAATTCTCCCTATTCCCCACTGATTCCATAACCTTCCTATATAATTCAAATCAACTACATAACAGCTGTACGAATCACGCGACAATTAATCATTGGTGCGCAGGAAAGATTGCACGTGCTATCTGACACGAATTATATAGCAGCAACCGTTATCGAAATCCGAAATTAATTATAAAATGGCAAGAGTAACAATGTTTGAACGACCGTTAATAACTTGTGCCCCTCGTCAGTGGTATTCGTCGAAACGCAAACGAATCGTGATCGCTATAATTGCATCGCGACAAGATCGCGCATAAGTGATAATAGCACGGTACATTATTTCAAAAAAGGAGGTGAATAGATCCGACAGCGCGACACGTCATGTATAAAGCGATCACGAGTGCAGCCTATCGTGGTAAGTTTTCAAATACAATTCTGGAAATATTATTGAAGCCGGATATACGCTATTCGAGCCGTATTGGCTAGCCGATAGTGTATCGGGGGTATTCAATGGCCATCGGTAAATATAACGCGGATGATCCTCTTGCATCGATTCTACGGTGTAAATCGCTTATTGACGTTTCGAACGCTTTAATCGGCGGGATGCAACGTATTGGCGTCGCTTGTTCGACACAGTGCGTGTGAGAGTCGCTAATTACTCGCTACTAAAGTCGACTGGAAATTATTTCCATTAGTCTGAATAATAGAGAACCATCCGCTATTTTATTTCTTGATTTGATACATAGTTTTGTAGGTTCGTTAACGAACATTTCACGGTTAAGAATAACGCAACTGCTAGAATGTAAATACGTGACGATAAAGGTGCATAATGGAGGCTATCGCATGGCACGATAGCTCGGCCCATTGTTCAAATTTCGTTGCTATAAAACTCAGAATGCACGCGCTCATAATACGCATACGTGTCAGGAATACCTCTCCGCTCTGCTGTGTCGATTTGTATTCCAATTTCAAACGAATATAGCGGGGTGGCTACCTGTTAGAGCCTCGCAGCTTCCCGCAGAAACCGTGCACTCGCTCCCTCGATGGCAATCTAGTTTAACGACGGAACGATAGCGAGGAAGCACACTAGCAGTCGTTGAGAAAGAAACGTCGAAATCGCGGAACTGATAAGTAAACATTAGCTGTATTTCAACTTGTTTCGCAGGTCCCGTCGCTTTTTTCGCGGCCATCTCTGCTTGCGCCATTACGCGCCGCGCGCGCACTCTAGCGGCCGAAATGCCGTAGCTCCCAACAGCCAGCGGTTCTTTCGTATAATGCTTCGAGCATGAAGTGGATTAACAATTTTGCCTCGGCAGTTACTGTGTCGATTCCAACGTATCGTGGCGCTGCGAAGGTTTCGCTTCGCTTCAATTGTTCATAGAATGGAAGCTCGCCGTGTATTTTAACGTCGGAGAATAGAACTTTCCGACGAAGGCGTCGAATTTGGGGTATAGGGCGTGCACGTTCGAGTTTCGATTGGATTGGTTGATTCGACATCTGTCGGGATGGAAATGGTTCAAAGGGAGGCATTCATTTCGTCAAATGTGGAATTGATTTTCATTCTTCCTTTTTGCTTTGTTTTATACCTGTTCGTGATATGTACCGCCTGTCCTTCTCGTTTCGTCCTTTCTCTCAGTTTGTTCTTACTTCTTCTTTTTGTTTCACAACGCGAGTATGGAAATGTTATCGTACGTTGCAGAATTAAACGAAAGCAGCGTTGTTGTGTCGGAATTAAAGTCGCATGTCGAAAATTAAATCAGGCAGAGGTTAAAATTTTATGCGAAACCTGAACGACGATAACGTTCAGAAAGGAATTTCGCATTGACGCGCGAGCTACGAATACGTGTGTACAATTGAACCCGTAATATTCGAATTATTACAAAGGAATTTAATTTTTTCCGCCACGGCGGAGAGGACTTTATCAAATTAAATCTTCGTCCGTAGCGCAATTCGTGTTCCGGGTAAATTAAATCCTACGAACGCATGTCGCGTAGCTTCTCGTTATTCTTTTTCCACGTTTCTTATTTTCACTACTGGGCGTTGAAATATTTACCCTAGAATGTAAATCGCACTTGCCATGGTATAAGAATTTAAATTACGGATTCATTTAATTCAAGAATCTGCGATTGCTTTCAACCTCCTTCTACTGAGCAATTTCTTTCTTTTTCAGAATTTCTGTCCCTTTCGTCGAATTAATTTCAAGGAGCGTGTATACGATAGCTCGAGGAATGTTTAATAACGTTTCCGAGACAGAAACTATCTCCACCTCCGCCGTGTCTTCTCGTGAATTTCGCGGAACTTGCATAGTAATTGCAAGTATTGCAGACAACGACAGTGGATTGGAAGATCAGATATAAAGTGTAAATGAATATAACAAATGCACCGAAAATACTGTACAGCGTACATGATGCATAAATTTGAGTCTTCCATAAATTAGCCCTGAAATTGTATTTCCAAAGATATCCTTGGAATGTAATGCGGAATATTCCGTCGATGTCGGTGAGGAGGGAAAATTCAATAAAGTATAGAGCCGGCTTTCTTGTTATGATACGTTCACAGAAGAGGTTTTACATGAAATCTCTCGTATTTCGAGAAAACCGATCTTTAAGTTCCACATCTACGGCTTATGGATTCTCGATCCATCAATTATTGTCCGGAATCCTCTTTCTACAAAAATATAATCTCCCAAGGAAATTGAAACCCTATCTGATTCATTTCGCGCGGGAAAATTTTCCATTTCACGCATAGCAAGTGACAATTCCGAAATATCGACCTGCCCGGATAACTGTCGCGTCGCAGGCCCAATTGTACAGCTAAACGGGCGCTACGGTATACAATCTAACAGGGTCCTCATCGATTAAGTTTCATAGACTGTATCATTCAGCAGTGTCGTCTCTGTATACCCCACAACTTCGACCAAGGGAAGCAATACATAGTACTCTTCTAACAAAATGGTTCCTTACGTCTTTCAACACAGCGGAGTTAAGACCCGCGAGGCCAATAAATCAATCTCACTCGCTCATCCATCGCAGCACTACTCTTCCTCTGCCATTTACCCGCGCGTTTGATTCATAGGTCGCGCGAAACGAGCGCAACAATATGCATCCGTTCCAAATAACGAGTAAAAGCCTATAAATCCCGGGGTATTCGCGGTACGCTCGCTGCAATATCCGGCTGGCGTACAGGTTCTCGCAAAAATCTCGACCTCTGGCTGGCGAGTGTGCATCAGCAGGGAATCGCGAGATCGTCCGCGTCACTGTGACGTCCGAAGGAAATCCAGCCCTTTCACGTGACGGGCTCGCAAACGTCCTGGCGTGATATATACCCCGAATTATTATTTTGACGTTTCGGGTCGGCCTTTCTCCCTGCATCTCGAGTGTACGCTCCTTAAGCCGGCCAGTACCATTAATCATGCCTGTGAAATAAAAGTGCACCCCGGTGCCGAGAAAAATGACACGCCGGAGAAGAGATCGCCGGGCACTCCGAGCGGAATACATTATTGTCATTGTTTCTTGCCACCCTTTCGCTCCACCCGCTTTTTATCACCCGGCCGGGGACATTAATTAGCATGCTGCTGACGCGCGAGCTGCGCGTACGGTATCGGGCATCGAGGGAGAAACGCCTGATGCTTTTGATGGATCACAGGTTGCAAGAAGATACCGAAAATTGGACAATTGGTAGAGTAATTTTGGTAAAACCTGCAATATCGGATTCGTCGGAAAATAAGCTAGGTGTTTTTGCTATCAGAGGCATTAGTTGTGCTTTTAACTAGCTTAGTTCATTGTCGTTATATATTTTCATAGACCAAACTTCAAAGTTTATTTGTGAAAATTTTATTTAAGGCTGAGGAATTGCTAGCACTTTTTCAGTGTTCTTTCATTATTTTCTTAACGATAATAATAGAGGTTCTAATGGCTTCCTACTTTTCGTTTATATTTCACGACAAATCGATTTAACATTCCATTTTAGGTATGGTATCGTAGCAGCGTGCATCTGAAAAGTAAAAGTGTTATAGTAGTTTCAATAATTTCAGTCATTACCGTAATTTCAGCAATTTTAATTTAAGTATAGTAATTTCAGAAGATATTATATTATCGCGTTTGGCTGGAAATTTTGTTCAATGGTAGCAGATAGGTAGTAGATAGGGGTAATATCTGCACGCATATAATTCGCAAGAGTTGATTTTAATTGTCGGTTCATGACCCTAAATACCTCAACAATTATTTACTGCGTATTAAACTGAAGGTGATTTTTACAACTTGATAAACAAGTGGAATAAAGGGATACTAAATATTGCTTTATATGTTTTACTTAGAACCCAATGGCTTTCGTTTGAAATTCAGGTGCAGGAAATAAGTAACTCAAAATGTATAAATAACAGTTGCACTTTTTAAATGAAAATGAAAATTTTCATACAGTTGGGTCATTTCATATCATTCCTTGAAAGTTTCTGACAAGAAAGCTTCAAAGCTGTCTTCGGAACACTTCAAATACTATATATAAAATGACCTAGAGCAATAAAGTCACTTCGCGTTATTACTATAATTCCTACTCGTTCAATAATTCCACGAATATTGGAATCATTTACGTGAAACTGACTACTCTACGAAACCTAAAATAAATTATCTCGTGCATTCATCACCTCAAGTCGACGCCTGTCGATCAATCGATACCTGACACTCTGTTCTACCCTAGATCGGAACTCAGCACCCTAAATTCTCCTTTTAAATTCTCTTCAGAGACGAAAATACTTCCGTTAAAGCCCAATACACTTCCATTCCTATGCACTCATAAAATAGAACATAAAGTAACTAATTTATTCGAAATCCATTATATCAATAAAAATAAGCAAATTGTATTTAGCGTGAAATACAAAAGTCCGATGACATGTCCAATGACAAACGTCTCTCACGATCATACAATTACTGACTTATTAATCTTATAAACCCGATTTTTATATCTGATGGTTAGAAACGTTTGAATCCAAGTGTGTCTGATAATCCATTGAACAATCTCCTGTGAAGCATATTAAAATGGCGAATAATTTATTGCACGTTTTGTGGCCTCTTGCTCGCCACTCGAAATTCAGAGTTCTTTTCGCATTGCATCGTTGGTCCTACACAAACAAGCAATTATATATAAGGCTTATGATTGAAATAGGTCCAGAACTTCAAGATTGGAGTTGAACTCTGGGCCCCAAAGCTCTATACCTAGCATCCATATCGGTTCCAGTATGCACTTTCAACTGCTTGCTTTCAAATTTGAGGATAATTTTAGTTCAGACTCTAAAAGCCAGTGCAGCAATCCCTGTACCTTCAGTCGAGATGGTTTTCTTTTCTCTTCAGATGCATTTTTCCCAGTTAGATCCGCGGTCTGAGAGCATCACAAGATATTTAACGGAATATAGATTTGTCCGATTAATTTCGCCGAATGGACAGGTCGAAATGGTTTCGTCGCTTAATTAATTTCCACTCCATTCGCATTGCACTCTCACGCACCAAGATCAAAAGCATTTCGAAAGCAGAGGAAAATTCTGCGACTGCAGTCGACGTTCAGCCCGCGGAACATAAAAATCCCAGATCCTTTTTAATCCAGGTCCCGTTTTCCATATCGGAGGGCCATTAAATATTAATCTTCACCGGAAGAATATAATCACACCGTATTTTCCTCCGGTGCGCGCGTTGTTTGCACCAAAAATTCTTTCCAACAGTAGGAGCAGCGAAGTTAACCAGAGTAAACAGTCGCTATGTTCCTTCTAAATCCTTGCTGCTCCGCGTGTATCGTGCACCGGTGCCATTGTAGGTAATATATGGCGTTGCGGTTTGGCATGAGGTCGAGAACGTAATATTTGAGGAACAGACGCATTGTTAAAGCGTTACGACGGAACCAACGTTTAATACTGCATGTTACAGTGAAATGGCGCCCGTGTTAGGTTCACGGAGGTTTAACGAAAAGGAAACGTTATTTGTTGGGAGCATTTGCAAAGGTGTTTCGTGGATGAAGGCGTGTGATTACTTAAGTCGTTTTTGGTCTACCCGTTGGGGATCAAGGGTTATTGACTTGATGACAGTACACTTAACGGGTCGTATAAATATACTGAAGACTTACACAAAACTTTTGTTGGATGACACATATATGAAATATTACGTATAACATAGAAACTTTCGATGTCTCTCCTTTCTCTTCCCCTTTTCGATACAGCGTTCGTTGAACTCGATTTCGCCTTGCGATTCTCACTTTGTACTAATTTAGAAGACATCAATCCCCTTCATCCTCTCTTCTACCGTACGATGCACACAAGCATCGAGACCGAACAATGTTACTTTCATTACACGCATATCCGTATCCATAACAAGAATTTTAGCTTAAAGTCATACTGACCTAACCTAAACTAAACCAAAGATACATACTCACCGCACTCATCTTTCCACCACGCACTTTCACATTATGACATTGTAATCTATGGTGACCAGTACTACAAGTACCCCCATTTGCCTGAGCTTCCAATTTATTGCAATTATGAACGAAAAATGAATCTTTGGCCACACTAGCTAGACTCCTATGTGGCAAGGAACAATAGAGGTACATCCATCAAGTTCGTCTGCTCCGTGAGAAGAACAGCTCCTGCACGACCTGTTAAACCTTATAAAAGAACTGTCTGCAGCACCGGACTTGTAGCTAATTTTGGATATGTCCATCTATCTTCGCCCGTGAAACGAGGACGTCCGATTGATCTCGTTTCGCATCATTCACTTACCACGAGACAATGAATGATGCTGCGAGAAATTCCTTCCTTGACCTGGCACAGCAAACGGACAACCGTTTGCACATAACAATTCGTTCGATTTGTCAGTGGCAATTAAGTGGAAGTTCGTTTTTTTAACGACTTTATATTGCAAAATCATTCGTGTATAATATCTATAGACGGTGATGACCAATTATTATTACTATAATAATAATAATTATAATAATTATGGACATTGGCAAACCCGGGATACTCTCGCCTAACTTGTAGGACACCAAAGCACCTCCTGACGTTCCTACTTTATATGTAATACTTCGTGCTGCGTCCCGAGCACTGCAACTCGCACGATAGGAGTTTCGCCATGTTGTAAAGCCCGCTTTTACACGGATGCGACAATGATGCTGGGATACGGTCTACTCTAAATTAATAGAGCTAGACAGGGTTAGGGTTAAAGTAAAGAGTTCTGCTGTGTGACTGCGTTTCGCGCTGAATTGATCATCGTGGGAGTTGACTGATGGTCTGGTCGTGATGCTTGTCTTGTCTTCTTGCGACTTTCTGAAGACTCCTCCTTGATACTGCTGTCTCGGTGATTTTATAAGTTTTGTATGTCCACTGACTGGTTGGTGTGAAATGTAAGTGACGGATGCGCGTCTTCCGATTAGTTGCGAATGATATTGGGGGCGGGGATGATCAAACAATTTGGAACTTATCGTCATAAGAAGAATTTACTGAACCCTGCCAAGTATCGCCCAAGCAGTGACAGGCGGCCTCGAGTGTGCACGAGTCAAAGGGTGCCGGCGAAAAGGACACAAAGCAGTCCTCTGCGAAGACTTGGGAGGTTCAGTCATAGGACTGCAACGCTTTGCTTAGTCAAGTGCGTTTCTAGACGCAGTCACGGGTTTCGAAGACTTAGAGTGATAGAGCAATTTCGATATATTCGATACAGGAATCATCTGATGTACGATATAAATTAGAGAAGGAGTTAAAATTTATTGAACAGTGTGATCGGTCCTCGCATGTTTGCACCACAGAATGCTCTCAACACGCACACTCGTCCAACATAATTGCGATGTCGATCTGTCAGATTGAGATTTGCACTTGACGTCAGGTCCATGTCTACTTTTTCAGTGTCTCAGTGATGCCACTAATTGGAGCGAATCGCAATCGCGACTATGGTGTCATTTAGATCCGAAACAGAAATAAAGTCGATGGTTCATCCAGAATACGGAACGTCGAAAGTGGAGGGATTTCTTGTTTGGAAATGTAGCGTCGAAAGGGCAAACGCAAGACACATTGTACCGGGCTAAGCTAAGATCAGTTTACCGTGACGGAAGTCGAGTCGGAAAGTCATCTTTACTCGGCGGGAAGTCGAGTATACCGCAATGCAGTTCGGGATGCCGTGTATCCCGTGTACTTTGTCCCATATCCTTCGCCTGGAACGTCCCTGTTGCTGTGCAGATAATGCTACCGCCGTCGGATCCAGCCGCAGAACTCATTCTGGCTCGAGGGAGCGGTTGACCGATGAAAATAGCAATTTTTAGTCTTCTGACTTCAGATGACCGATATATTTTGTCGGAAATCAACTTACGTTTCGAGTTCCACCGATTTTAGATGGAAAATCATACTTATTGATATACATGAGAAGTGTCACTTCTAGCGCTGAAAACTCCCCCATGTACTTTTCTAGAGGTAAAGAAAAAGGATTCCAGTTGCACAGATATGCCCATGCAGCTATTATAATATTTCGAAATGGGACTAAAAATATCCAACCACGCATTACGGTGCATCAAAAAGGTGGGATCTCGATAAAATTATCCTATTTTTCTTAGCAAAGATACTATAATTGGCAATATCTTGTTGGTTGTCCTCGAATTGTATGTTTATCGTGTCGTTCGAGCGTAGAATCTTTTGTAGAACTTCAGTTTCATACTTTCACGAAGCTCAACATCTTCGACGCTGTATCTCCAACTTTTAGTTATTTTCTTGAGGTGCAAAGCGCTATCAGCATTAGCTTCATAAACAATCGATGTTAAGCACGAAGTTCTGTAACTGAAAATCAAAAACTAACACGGAACTTATGAAACTACACTTTGATGGAACGTCTTCCGGTTATAGGAACTTAGTGTGTGTACTTTAAAAGTAGTTCGCTGCTTCTGTTTTACTCGCTCGTTGTAAATGCAGGAAAAAACGGAAAGAAATGAGCCGTGAGGCACTAACATCGAATTCGTTGCAGGAAAGTTTCGCCTTGTCGTTAGTTATCCTTCCGCAATTTGTTATCGAGACCTGTTCATTGAATTTCAGCGGATTATTAGCAACATATTGCGATGCACTCGCGAGGACAGGGTTCGACTAATTAAGTCGGGAATTGTACTCGCGACGCAGAAACGATGAGCGACACGTTCAGCGCGTTTCTGTGCCACGGATGTTTCCCTTTCAATGAAAGACAACGCAAAGCACTCGCTCGTAGGGTGTTAATAATCCAGAGTAAGGCTCTTTTATAACAAATCCGGCGGCGTTCCATTGTCGAAACAACGTGTACACGTGTGCGATGAAAGCAGGAAATGTTGCACATTGCTCTTACGCGATACGCGAGCAGGTAACTAGAAAAGGAACAATGCCACTTTGCGTCCGTTATATTTATATTTTCCAGCTGTCTCCCGCCTCTTCCTTTTCCACGTTTTTCTCACGCTTCTCGGGTTGTTCGTTAATGCGAATAATCACGTTCGTTGGATTTTCGGAACAGCGTACTCACTGGTAGTCGTAAAGCCACGTGTAACGTATACGTTACCTGGCTTACTGCGCGGCATTATTAAATTCTAAATGAGTTGAACATACGCGTGACTCGTTATCTGAGCGTGTCGTATGTAAATGGGGATTTTTTCATTTTCGAAATTGTCGAAATAAACCTGAATCGACGTAGATGTGGTGAATTTCCTTCAAAAAATTTAGGAATTTAATATTTTGCATGGAATGCGAGGAAAAGCTGATTAAAAGCGAAGGATTGTATACTATCAATTAACGAGAAATTTTTGTAATATATTCGAACTTCCCGCCCGTTGACCTGCCCACATTCGACACAAGATGTCGCTCTTGTCACGTGAAGTGTCTAACCGGCATTTTGTGACAGAATTACCTCTGCATGTATGGCATGTGTTAAGTATGTAACAAAGCCTCTTAATATATATACCATTTCTTATTGACTGTGCCAAAAAATACCGTCGACTTTATGTCAGTAAATCTTCGAACTACTATTTCTTCTACTTTATTACATTGAAAGTTATTTTTTTTATTTTATTATATATTCGAATGCATATTATTAATATACGTGGTCCGTGGTTAACGCTGAAAAAGAAGGCACACATATTCTACTGCACATCACTTCACTTTACTTCACTTCACTACACCACGCTAAGTTTGAAGGTATAAATCTAGGTTAGGGTGCACCCGGGACAGAGACAGATCATGAAAGCGCTAGAGAGGGCGGGACGGAGCAGAAAATTATAAGGGCACATCCACTGCGTAGCGTATGAGAGGAGCGGGTTATGACGACCGCAAAGTGGTTGTGAATGAACCGCAAAGAATACCGAGACGGACCGCAGGGAACCGAAAGGCAAGAAGAGGAATATACAAGGACAACATTCACATTTCAATCATGCATACAAAATGTGATATGCAAGACGGACGTGTCCTTTCCAAAAAATCACACTGTACGATTATGAAGCGGCAGTGTTGAGAGAAACGTGCCACGAAATGATATACTTATAATAGGGACAATAAGAAACACTTGCGAGAATGATGCAACCGGCAGCATCCATCTAGCGGTGAGCGGAGGACCTACTGCTATTGCGTACGTGTACTTTGCGATGGAAGATAGCATGCGGTAAGGGGCTAGAAGAAATTCGGAAAGATGCCGTAAAGTACCAACAAACTTCTACTAATTGGAGAAGCAGTATTAAATGGAGATTGTTCACAACTGTTTACACAATGCATTGAACAACACATTAGACAATATATTAAACAATAGAGTTAAGAAATTATATTAGTAAGAAATATTGGTCGAAAAATTGTCAATCTTTTAACTGCTGTAACTTCATAAAGAAACATCGTATAACGATCAACACTGACTCATCTTAAAGCTTGTATCATCTACTTTAACACTTGTGTAAACCAAGTTCACGTAAATTTCCGTGTTTGAAAAAGTAAAGAGAAGCATCAAGAATAGTCTTTTTCTTTAAAACTTTGGTAGGTTTATAGCACTCTACGATGCTTGACAATTTTTTTCTGCTATTTCTTTTGAATGTGCGCTATAGGAGGAAGGTTCCCTTATACAGAGTCTCCTTATAAGTTATCATACGATTTTTTGTTCCCGTTCTATCGTGGTTTGAACAAAGTATTTTATTAAGGACCCTAAAAACTTTGTACGAATTTTCAGAACAAATTTTAAATGCTTCAATCTCTTTTATTATGTAATTTCATTAAAGGAAATAATAACCTAGTAGTCCCATGACTCTTCTCCAAAGTCCTATGAGCTTATATATTCCTTCTTTACAAAATTCCCCACTTTTGCAACCAGGAAATGATTTTATTGCACCCCGTTTCAGCATAATTTTTGAAACGTTTAGTCGTAAAGAATTTGGACACGAATAAAAACAAATGATAATCAGAATATGATAGATCGAAGCTGTAAGGGTGATCAGGTAAGACTGACTATTCAACATCGTTCATTTCTTTCAAGTGAGAGATGCAAAGTGGGAACATGGGTTATCCTGTAAAACCAGCATATCTTCTCTACTCATAAGTACCAGTTGCATTTTTATAAGCTTGGACTGGACTTGTTCCGTCTCTGATTTCCTACATTAATCCCGAACCCAAAGATAAACGTGTAAGCGAGACAATTCGTATTAAAATCCTAACCTTATAGTTCAATTTACTTTTGCTTGTGAAATAACACTAATTAATAAATATGTAAAGTGCAGTCCACGTAAATTTGCACAACTTTTGTTTGCCCAGTTAATGCGAGTGTAAACTACGCTTTTACAATTACCTGTGAACGGAAAATTGTAAAATAGCTGAAATTGCCTCTATCCAAGCAGTTCCAGCAAAATTTTCCATGAACCGACATTTCCATTCGAGGTAAACGAGGCAGTTCCAGTAATTAATCCGAGATATTCGTCTGCTAATACAGATCATCGGCACTCTATTGATATATACGCAATAGAAACTTAATACGTAGCTCGGGAGCACCTTGCCAGATAGCGAGGAAGCTAAGAGATGATACAGCAGGGAAATTAGCGATCACAGGAATAGGGTGAATATTTAACGATGCGACGTGCCGGCCACGTACCGTGTGCTCCCGCTTGTACACGCCAAACAATAGACTTGCCGAGTAAGCCGGTCGTAGGCGCGACGACACACCAGCGCCACCCTCCTCGAAGATGGCTGAGATGCTTGCCACGGGATGCCCGGCCATTATATCGGTGATTATATCGGTGGATGCTGATAGCGGGAAAATGGAAGCTCCACGTCAGCATTCGAGGCCTGCTCTTCAACGGCGTTGTTCGACCTCTTCAACGTCGCCGCCAGTCGAACAATACGAGTATTCGTCGTTTCCATGAAGTATCGTCGACCAATTTACGCTGCGAGAGAGGGGTCGAGGTATAAGGGGGGAAAGAATTTGCCGGGTACGGCGAGATAAGACGCGGAAAATGGGAAAAGAGAAAGTGAGCTTATGCGAGGATACATCGGTGCGCGGTATCGATTCGTGTCCGCCCTAACCTGTACAACGGAACGATTAAGCTGCGAGTGGTTGCGCAAGTATCGGCGGTAATTGCTTGAGTGGAATGATGAGATTACGAGCCGTGGGTATTTAATGCATTCACGAGTCGAGGACACTTTGAATATTGGTTCAAACCGGTCTACCTTTGTGCAGTGGACTTCAAACGACGAGAGCTTGAAGACAGAGAACGCGTAACTCGGTGTAATGAGACGAGTCTGTTCTTTATCTAGGTTAAGTGTTATTCGATGATTGAGGCACGTTCCTTGGGCCAGTTAGTCAATGAAATTCCTGCTTTCCGTACACCTCTTTGCTAACGACTTCAGATTGTACACTGTCCTTTTCTAATTCATTGGACATTCGCTGCCTTGTATTCCAGGTTAGCCAGAAATATGATACATTGTCGTGACTGTAGCAAATGGACGGTTTAACACTGGAGCTACCTCGTGTCTAATTTTGGAAAACATAATTCATATTAATTACAGTGATATAATTATTCTTTTTACATGCACATGCAAGAAAAGCCCAATTGATAGGAATGAATGCA